>NC_142928.1:50338433-50365933 GCF_046866305.1 Octopus bimaculoides
ACTCTAGAAAAAGAAAATAAATTTCAAAACCACTTATTGCTTCTCGAGAATCTTTTTAATTAAAAGCATTTTAGTGACATTTTCTAAACAAAATGCATAATTGGAATATTATGTAATTACAATTGAATATTATGTAATTAAATTAGTGAGTTTGGAACAATGTATTGTGTTTAGTGCAAATATACTATATACACATATACAGATATATTAAAGCCTATGTTTGATGTACTAGCACTTTTTCATATACAATCATATCAGTAATAGTTGTTGAAGTTCTATTGAATTACCTACCTTCAAAAAGAAGTATTTTCAGATTCGTCCATGTAACAGAGGATATTTAAAATCTTCTTGGAACTAGCGTTTCAATTTTGCTTTTTTCAGGATCGATATAACAGTAAATTATGCGCTCAACCATACATAATACATATGTTGAATATATATTCTCTATTTGAATGAACTGAGTCTATAATGCAGCCTATTTTAAAAGAAAATATAGAAATCACATCATATACAACTCTTCTACTTTCTTCGGTATTCAATATTAAATTTGGAGATTAATATTCGCATAAATGTTTACACTACCGCGACTTTCATGTAATTATACATAAGATGATTATATTTCATAAAGTACATCGATCAATCATTCTTCAAAGCTACTTCGTAATTTATTGCTAAACAATTTACAAGACAGAATATGTTTCTGTATTTGTTTGCTTCTTATACAAAACATATATATTTGGAAATGTATTCTATTGTTCTCAGTAACTCTTTCATGCAACAGTTTGACATATTTATGTCTAGCTATGTTGAAAATTGCTTTTTACTTTTCTTCTTTCTCCCTCTTTCTCGCTTTTTCTCTTACATCCCTTCAAATGGTGTCTTCCGTTGTGATTTATTGCTTTCAAATAAAAGAAAGCTAGTGTATTCCATTCGCATCGTCCTTTTCCTCTTTATTCTTCACATTAGAATCATTATTTATTACTGAACGTTATATAAGTTTGTTAATATTTTAACGTCTTGAATCATCTAACGTTCCATTCCACTTTTTATGATAGTTTCCATGTAGAAATTGTTTATATATATATATAACCTGTATTTTTTATTGTATCATTACGATATTGTCTTCTCTATAACATACAAGGATGCAACAGTATTTTATATGGTTAGAAAACAAGGTTTCTCAGAAATAAAAGTAAAAATATTAGCAATTTAATATACTTATTAACTTTCAACATATAATCCTTTATAGACTTTGCATTCAATATTGATAAAGAAACCCATTGGATAATACAACGGCTTACATGTGTATGCATGTAAAGATAAGCTTCATAATGCATGCAATGTAATTCACGCAATATACGTTTTTGTCGAGATTATTGGCCAAATAACTGCATATTCTTTATAAGTTTCAATGCATATTTAGCAACAAAGAGCGAGATAATTTACACGTGTATGAACATCCAAGATCTGTCTTGTATATTTTTGTATTATAATATATTAGAAATTATTCACACGAATAAAATGTTGGAGATGGCTCGAATTAGTGCGACCACCTTCTAGGAAACAATGTTAGAACATTGATATAATAAGAGTATATATCCAAAAGACAAAAGAATTTGAGTCATTACATGCATTAAATTTATCAATATTATAACAGACACGTGTTTCAAATTATATGTATAACATAAGTTATTCACAATGCACAAAGACTTCCGCATGCCAGGAAGTAAACGGTGTAAAGAAATGTATTAAATAGTGAATTCATATTTAAAAAAGGTAATGAACAATATTATTCATGCACCTGTGAGATTCATGTAAATTTCAAACCTCAATACCTAGTTACCAGTTCACACAGAATTTGCAACCGATATTTCGTGAGGAATGGCGTATTAGCTCGTTTTTACAGATTAGCAAACACACACAGAGGCACAAATGCATACACACGCACACTGACATACGCACACACACACACACACACACACACACACACACACACACACACACACACATATATATATATATATATATATATATATATATATATATATATATATATATATATATATATATATATATATATATATATATGTATGTATATAATCGACTACACCATTCGATACTAGGAAATAATCATGATACCCGTTAAAAATATGTGTTACAAAGTTAGACCAAATATTTGTGTAGTTTAGGTGATAGAGAAAGTTATCTGATCCAAATATATCTATTAGTTTTAGTCCGTTTTATGAAGGAAGTTAAAATTTGAGAAATGACGGACAACTTAAATATTTGCGATATTATTCGTTAGTACAGATTTAAGAGGACATGTGGTTTGTGAACATACACAAGCGCGCATAAATACATACAACCAAACGAACTAATAAGCATGTCTTAAATAGAAATTTTTAGTTTCGCTCTGGAAATAAAGCCAACTATACATTTATTTATTTCTTTTATCTCTTTAGACAGCGGCTATACTGGGGTTTATTTATAATTTTGTGATTGCTACGTAAAAAATCTGCCAGTTCTTTGAGAAACAGGTACTTATTACTGTTCATATTGTACAATAACGTAAGTACATTCATTGTGATTAAGTGTGCAACCGGTCTAATCGAAGCTCAATACTTCAATTGAACATTTTCATGCAGTCCCGGATTGGTGAAAGAGAAATTAATTCATATTGGTAACTGAACTCGGAACGAGTAAAATGTTCGTGATAAAATATTCAGTTCATTCTGTTCAGGTTTGCTGTCTTCCATCCTTATCGTAATACAAATAATAGTAATACTAATTCATATTGATGATGATGTTGATAACTGTAATACTTTCTAGTAATACTAGCAATATATTGTCAACACTAATGCAAAGATGCGTTAAAGTTTCGTATTTAAATAGCCTGTGTACATTGGAACATAACAATATTATCTGATGTCTTTATTCCAAACTCTATAGATGGTTTTCTGATATTGGGCAATCACTTCTTCCTGTTATAGGAGTAATATTCTTATCTTAACGCTCTATTGTTGACTTAGACGCTTGTTCTATTCTCCAGATTTCACTGTCAGTATTATAATTCCAGCTGTGTTAAGATCAATTTTACTGTACATGTGTGAGAATAACATACTGCATTTATCATCTGAAATTAAATCACTTCTTCACAAATTACAATCCTGACTGCTGAAATGGTTCTGAAAACAGCGTCGACCTATGCTGAACTTTATACCGAAGTTCAACAAATTTGCTTAAAGTCATTCTCGCTTTCTCTGCCATGCGACATAAAATTAGAGATTACTGAAGTAGAGTAGCCAACCGAATGAACAGCGTAAGCTGTAGGACCAAACGAATGAGCTAAGTGAAAATTTAATACTAATATATAAGTGTCGTACTATTTCCTCTGTTTATTTGCAATGAAATTATGCTGTGTTCGAATGAATTCTCCCGTAAAAATCATGATAAATAGGATTCAAATTTGTACACTCAAGATGTATAAGTGTATAAGTGATATAAATGATGCAAGTGGTATGCATTATTTTTGTAAACTTTATTCTTTTATTACGTTTCGCTCTCTATTTACTTTTGTTTCTCTGAGTCATTTCTCATTTTAACTCTTATTTTGAAGTTTTGTATACGTGTGCATTTTCACTACCATTATGAAAATCGATTCGCTATAATTTCTTTTTCTCTAAATATAATAAACAGGTGGTAATTAATTTGTGTTATCAAATATTCAGTCAGATGCCTTCTAGGGTAAAACATGTTTCATATCTGCTCGAGAAGCACACGAACGGGGTAGAGCATGTGACAATGGCAACCCTTCCGAAGTTGCTGACAATGATACCTTTAACGTTCTGTGATAACTGCTGCATGTTCACATATATAGGAAATATATATGCGTTAGAGGTTACAGGACATATATTCTAAGAATGAATTGTATAAAGGGAGAAATGTGTAATTAGGAAAAGGTGGCTGTATATATTAACCTTCACAGAAGTTGGAGGGGCGAGTGGGCTTGCTTGAAGTATGTGAATTATGAGAAGAGACGTTTCTGAGGTATAAAGGTTCTTATATTAACGAAAGAAAGGCTCATAGATTTACAATAATCTTCGCCAAAGATTTATGTGTGTTCGTTAGTGTTGGAGTGCCAATGAACTTAGTGACAATTCTGAGTGCTATTCCTGATGTCAGTGTGTGTCTTGTAGCAGTACCATTCTATTCAGAATCCTAAATACACGTTGAATTGTGTCAACAGCTGTTGGATGTGATACAACTTATGGGATTAATGGAAAATGCTAAAGTTTGGAATGCTATTCTAGCGATGTACGTTGGCCAGAAAAGGTTATCAATGACATAATTTTCAGAAGTACAAGGTTCTTTAGGTGAGTACTACTCATGTTTAAAGACGAATGTGGACTGCATGTGTTTTCTCGGTATGATGATATTTAAGCTTTTATTTTGCACTTATAATCAATAAGGTTAGTACGGTCTCACAGAATGATAGACTCAAAATATCAGTTTATGGAGTTTTGTGTGATGCACGTTTTGTGAAAATTAAGGAACACTGAATGGTTGTGTCCTTTGTATAAGGGTCGCTGTTGTTGAATAATCATTTGTCTTTAACTGAAAGAGAGTAGGGGACAGAAAAATACCCAGCCGTACAACGTATTTAACTGAGTACTTGTGCGCGCGCAAGAGTGATAGAAAGAGAGAGAGAGAGAGAGAGAGAGAGAGAGAGAGAGAACGGCTTCAATAGGCTCCACATTGTTACGTTGTAACATGATGTTACCGATACAAGAAATCAGAGATATGTGAAGCCGTGAGGCGGGAAGATTTGGTAAGAGATTTGCATGGGAACTAGAGTCGAAGATATTTTTCGATGTCTTGAAAAGCATTTTTGTCGAAAGTCTCTAAATGAATCCTATGGGGTGTGACATAAATAATGTGACACCCTGGGTGTTGTTTGGAGAATCTCTATTTTAGTAACTGAAGAGAGAGTTGAAGACCAAAATTGTGAGTGTGAGAGACATTATAGTAAATGGCATGCATGGTAAATGACATTGCGTTGGAGCAATTGGAAGGTATCGGTTGGCTAAGATTCTTTTACCTTCTTTGGAACGGGACACAATAATACTTACTTTGAAAACAAACCACCAACAATTTTTACTGCTCGGAAATGAAGAGGCATTTAATTTTTATTTCGTTTTTTAATACGAACTATATTATATGTTGTAAGTATACATCGTCTGCAGAAATATTAATATTTAAAATATGTACACGATGAATGATATATATATATGTGTGTGGATGGTAGCTGCAAATACGATGTGTGTCTTAAAGAAGTTCGCCTTTCTGGCTGGAATCATATACAATTAATTCTAAATATTAAGTCAATTTTACCTACATTTCGAGATAATACATAATATTGGTATTGTTGAAATTGTCTAAAGACATAAAGAGAGTAATGTATGGATATTATTTAAATGTGATAGTACAAGAATCAAATATAAGCACTTAGTTGTAATATTAATCAAAAGAAATATTAGGGTCTTGTGAGCATATTAATGAATTTCATATGTATGGATATCTGACGGCAAATAAATTTTAGATACGTTTTAAGGAAATCACTTTTTCCGTTAGTGTTTAAATTATTTTATCTTAAAAATAATTTAAACAGTCAATAAATCTGCCAAAATTTCAAATAATATTCATATGCGCAAGATAATCCTTACTGGATAATCTACTGACGTTTTTCATGAAGAGGAAAGGAAACTACATATTTTTAGCACACCACAAGACACGCTTACTCAATAGCACAGATTTTGTTGTCATTGCAATCAACAGTTTGTGTTTGGCAAAAAGAAATTACAAGTATTCAACAAATAACTGCCAAAATCTAAATAAAGAGTGATTCTTTCTCAGATTGTTATCTTATATCCTTTCATTCAGAAGAACGGAGATCACACTGTGTTTTGATTATTTATACTCTAGGTCTGAAGTAAAAGGATACCTTGAATGTCAGTACGCATTTAAATTAAACTGCTATACTTAATGCAAGCCAATGTGAACACGTACATATCTGAAGTACAATCACGTACAGCATGGGATCGAGAGCATTGAACCTAATAAGGAAACCTATTTCGAGATTCTTACACAACAAATCGGCATGAGATTTTTTTCTTTTAATAAGAAATCTAGATGATCTGAATGAATAGACGTATGATCAGCAGAAGTCATCGTAAGTAGAGAAACATAAGATGTCGCAAGCGCACACAATTATTGCAGGTATGATATACACCAGTATATCATCTATAATTTTTAGGAAAAAGATGTGTTTTATGAATATTACTTTCCTTCATCTGGTTCATATTACAGAACGTTATCCTACATACTGTTTTATTTTAAAGATTACGAATTGAAAATCATAGCAGTAGGTGTCGGAATTCATACATAGTGCTTCAGAATCAGACGATGTAAATTTTTCATCTTATTTACGTTTTACATTGTTGTTTTGTACACGCACGCGCAAGAAGACACACACACACACACACACATGCACACAAATACATACATACATACATACACACACACACACACACACACACACACACACACACACACACACACACACACACACACACACACATATATATATATATATATATATATATATATATATATATATATACTCATAAGGTACAGTGTCTATTTAAACACATGAGAGGAATCCAATTATGGGATTCCTTTCGCTAGAAAGAACAGCTAGGTTCTAGAACCACAAAATTAGGGATGAAATCCCGAAAGGACCGAAATGAAAACTAAGACATTTACCATCTATTTTCCTGGACCAATTGGTTTCTGACTTTAGTTTGCCAAATAAGATAATTTGGTAGGTGAAGTCGTCTTCAACAGGTACACCTAAGATTAAAATATATAAACACTCGTGTTTATATATTGGCAAAAGCAAGATAGAACTAAAGGTGCCACGTTAGACTGAGAAATTGGAAGAGTTCTGGAAGAAGATATGGAGCACCAAAAAAAAAAAACTTAATGCTGACGCTGACTGGACAGTGCGTGACAAATTGAGACTGGATGAAGTTGAAGAGTAGAAATAGAAGGCAATAAGAATAGAAGGGCTAAGATGTTTTCTTATGAAGTCTCACAAATAGAAAACTCCAGGACTGGACCGAATTCCTAAATTCTGGCTAAATTGTCTGAGTGGAGTACACCAAACTTGCTACATCTCTGACTGATGTCATCCAAAACCCAGAGCAAATACATGCCTGGCTGTCTGAAGGAACAACATACTTTCAATCAAAAACTGTAGACACATAAAATCAATTGAACTACTGACCAATATCTCTCAACACCACCTACAAGATCCTCACATCCATATTAGCTGACAAAATATACGCTGTCCTTGAACAAAGATCTGTCCTTCCACAAGTTTAAAAAGGCTGTGAATGGAATAATTATGGGTGAAAAGATCAATTACTGATATGCAAAATGCTTGTAAAGAATTGCCGGTGCAAAAAGAAGCTGAGTATGATATGGATAGATTACAGAAAAGCGTTTCATAGTGTCCCAAATAAGAGGATGTTCAAAGCCCATTGAGATATTTAAGATCTCTCCGGTCATCTACAAATTCTTATAAGGTAACATGGCCAAGTGGAACATAGTCTCCTTCTAAGCCGTAGTAATGGGATGAGCCAAACTACCAACTTCAGCATAAAACGAGGCCTGTTTCAAGGTGAATCCCTCACCCCATTACGCTTTTGCAAGGCGGCATGTTTTCACTCTCATACGAACTAAATAACATCAGGTATAGGTTCAAACTTTTACAATACGACAATAAACCGTCTGTTTTATATGGCCGATTTGAAGCTGTTTGCTATAAATTTCGAAGAACAAGCAGGTCTTCTAACAACTGTTAAAGAATTCAGCAATGCCATCGTGATGGACTTTGGCCTCCATTAGTGTGCTAAAGCAATTTTTTAAGAGGCAAACTCAGGCGAACAGCTTCCATTAAATTGTATACCGACATTACTATCAAGTAGCTTGACGCACAGGAAGATTACAAATACCTCGGGATAAACGAAGGAGATGGTATACAACATGCTACTATGAAGGAAACAATAAGAAAGTAATATTACAGGACAATAAAATACTATAAACTGAACTCCGCTCCAAGAAGAAGAAGAAGAAGAAGAAGAAGAAGAAGAAGAAGAAGAAGAAGAAGAAGAAGAAGAAGAAGAAGAAGAAGAAGAAGAAGAAGAAGAAGAAGAAGAAGAAGAAGAAGAAGAAGAAGAATATTGCATCGAAGCCATTAACACCCTGAGATGTCTAGTAGTCCAATATAGTTTTAACATTATTAATTGGAATCTTACAGAGCTCCAACGCCTAGAATAGAAGACAAGATAAATTCTAACTTATAAGAACATGCACCATCCAAAAGCAGATGTTGCTTGTCTGTACCTACGTAGAAGTAATGGTGGAAGAGGAATGATACAGGTAGAACTGTGCTACAGGAACAGATAACGTGCCCAGTGAGAACACGCAAGTGAAAGTTGGCAGTGAAGAAGAGGAGCAAATTGTAAATGTAAGTGTAATCTCAGCAAAAGAAGCAGAGGTAATAGCAAGAGCTATATCACAGTAATAGGATGATGACCGATAAAATATAGTGGGGACGCTGCGGAGATATATTAGAGAAGACCGGGATCAAGAACCCCCTAACCTGAGGTGCTTCGATTGACGCAAACTCAAGGTTGATAATATTAAGACAGATTTGCTTCTTGGGCTCTCGTAGACGGGAAATATAACTGAAATAAACAAGATTATTTGGGCTGCCACTAAGGTTTCAGCAGAAGGATTGGATATAATAGAATGGAACAAAGAGAAAGTAAAGGACCAAGCTAGCGTAGACGAGTGCGTGAGAATCAAAGTAAATTAAAAAGACATTCAGGAAAAGTTGATAAATTGAGAAGAGGTAAATTGCAGAACGAAAACTTAAGAGTGATGCTGGAAGGAAGATATAGAATAAGATATAAAGGTTAAGAGTATTAGCAACCAAAGCAAAACTGGAAATTTATCACAATACAAAAAAAATGAAAGACAGTTAAGGCTAAACAGATTGCTTAAAGTGAATCAGAAGAAACTGTTTCAGGAACTAGTTGGGCAATTACACTAACAATGATAGCAGATGCAGAGGACAGCCAAGCATTCTGGAGAGGGATCTGGGCCCAAACTGTAGAGCATAATGATGAAGCGGTGTGGTTGAATGAATTCTATGTTATGTTAAGAAATACAGCAGTTCAAGAAGATATAAAGGGACTACAGAAGTGACAATAAAGCAGTCAAGAAAGTTCACAAATTGGAAGAGCACAGGGCTGGATGGGGTCGAGGGTTATTGGATGAATAAACTGACTGGGATCCATGAAAGTATAGCACAACAGATAGATGAGTGCTTGCATGGAGGCACGGTACCCAGCTGGATGACAGAGGGAAATATATTATGTGCCAAAGATCTTGAAAAGCGAAAAGCGAAATGGTGCATCCATCTTTAAACCAATAACATACCTTCCGGTGGTGTCAAATTAATGTCAGGTGCTTTGGCAGGTGAGCTGTATAGATACTTGGAAAAAGTGGGCTTCTACCCATTGAACAGAAAGGTTACCTAAAAAGGAGCTGGGGGACGAAATATCAGCTCTAATTGATAATCTAACTATCAGGAACTGCAAGAGATGACATAGACTGGTACCTAATTTTTTGATCCCGAAAGAATGAAAAGTAAATTCTGAATGTAAAGACGGACGAAATTCTGCTAAGCATTTTCCCCGACGTACTAACGATTCAGCCAGCTCGCTGCAATAATAATAATCCTTTCTACTATAGGCACAACGTCTGAAATTTGGAGTAGTGTATTGCATCGATCTCACTACTCTACTGGTACTTTATTTATCGACCGTGAAAGGACGAAATGCAAAGTTGACCTCAGCGAAATTTGATCTCAGAACGTAAAGACGGACGAAATATCGCTAAGCACTTTGCCCGACGTGCTAATGATTCTGCCAGCTTGCTGCCTTACCAATAATAATACTACTACGCTGCCTTACAAATAATAATGCTACGAAAGGCAGAAAAACTGAAATTTAGTTGGAGTGGAGTAGTCTGTTACAACGACGCCAAAGTTTCACTGGTACTTAATTAATCGACTCATAGAGTATGAAAGGTACACTGGACCTCGGCGGAATTTGAACCCAGAATGTAAATAAAAACGGACCAAAGGCCACTAAACATCTTGTCCTGCGTTTTATCGATTCTGCCAGATCACTGCCTTAGCAATAATTATAATATTCCAGGCAAGGGCGCTCATTCTCTTCTGATCTTAACTCTTTGGAAGTGTTATCGTGCTTATGTTTTTTTTTTCTCAGTATATAAAAATGGGCTACAGCAATTGTTGTGCTCTATACGACAGATTTGCTAGATGGTTGCTTGACATGCATCAGCTAGAGGTGCATCATAACCATGTCCTGGGGGGAATTTTTGATGCTTAAATAACGTATGTCTGGAAACATGGGCGTTTCGCCCACCAGATTTAAGCGACCCTCATTCAGTGACCATTTGAGCGGGATGGCTACTCGACATGAAGGAAATATTAACTGGCGTGAGCTGCCAGTTCATGGACTATCTATCTTGATAAGAGGTAACTATGACGCACGCATATGGGTTGTGATGCATTTGTCTGGTGTATCCTTAGGTTCAAATAGGATTGAAATTGCATGCAAATACTATTTACCGTCAGAATACTTCTGCTAAAATCTCATACGAAATCTTGTCTTCTTGACCGACAGACGTGCCTACTGACATCATTGTACCTGGGAGAGCGCCTTAGGCAAAGTTTTCTGACGTGATATCACCTGATACACATCAGTTGTGCGCTTGTACAGCATTGAATGGTAAAACTTCAATAAATTTAGTTTTTAATTGTATATGACATTTATGTTCTGAATATCAATATGTTTCTAGCAGCTAAACAAGTACTAAGCAAAACATAATCTTTCTTGCGAGCGCACCTGAAATTAAAATTCATTTTACACAACAACAAAATTGCAATAATGTTTTAATTCGATTACCGAAATTAATACGAGAACGAGGCAAAAAAACTTTATAGTAATTAGATACAGTTCCACACATAACGAGTTCAAAAACTGCCAAGGTCAACATTGACTTCACAAACCGGAGTTGATAATTGAAAGCACAAATCAAGTGCTGGAAAAAATTATATAGACAAAATTAAATCTTCGATGGTTTTATGCAGCCATGCATGCAAAATATGACAATGTTGTATACATGTACGTATAAAAAATATCGTGTGTGTGTGTTTGTGTGTGTATATATATATATATATATATATATATATATATATATATATATATATATATATATATATATATATATATATATATATATATATATATATATGTATATGTAGACAAACATACAGATGTATATAGTTCTGTGTATGCAACATGTATACATACATGCAAATGTATGTATGATTATATATACACATGTAAATACATGTATGATAATTATGAGATAACATTCTGTAAATATAATAACCATAAGTCTACGATGATTATGCATACATTTCGACATAACCACATATTTCTACTTCACAGCCGTAGAGGCATACACATACACACACAAACCCTCTCTCTTTCTCTCACTCTCTATCTCTCTCTCTCTCTCATTCCCACTCATTCATTCACTTTTTCTTTCTCTTTCTTACTCTCACACAATTAATCTTCTGAATATATACGTGTATATATGCATACATACATATATATATATATATATATATATATATATATATATATATATATATATATATACACACACACACACACACACACACACATATATATATATATATATATATATATATATATATATATATATATATATATATATATATATATATATATATATATATATATATATATATATATATATGTATACATATATATATATATACATGTATACATATTTATATATATATATATATATATATATATATATATATATATCTGCATGTATATATATGTATACAGTTAAACATCTACACATATATGCACACACACACACGCGTATACATACATACATATATATATATATATATATATATATATATATATATATATATATATATATATATATATACATACATATGAATTTTATATCAATGATGATTATTTCCTAGTGGAAACGTTCTTATGGAATTGTGATAATTACAGACCAATTTACTTGTACGGCTAATTAATAAGACAAGGCCTAAATTGCCTTTTCCACTAATATGACAATTATTACGTGAACTAAATTCAAAACACAAATTATGTTCTGGTGCGTTCGGAACTTGATTGCAATCAGATATGGTATTTGTTAATACTCTTTATTGTAAATATATATTTCCTTCTTGAATTCTACCTATAGTCTGTTTGATCAAAGACGATTTTGCATTAATGAGCTGCAATAATCTACTCATGCCGTGGGTAAATATCTTTACTAAAGTATAATTCCCAAACTTCTGGAGCTTTGTTCACTTTCGACTTGTTGCAATTTTTTCGCAGTCAGTTATGCTCTATTTAGGTTCCCATTTATTTCTAGATACCAGTTAATTCTATGTGAAATTTTCAAATTCATGCGAAGGTAAATAATTTTTTGTAAACCCAGTGATGATAATTACACATCGTAATCTTATTTCAGTATACTAGAGAAGAAAAATAAAATCCGGTTCATTAAATTATGCAATTATGCACCTATAGGTATACATTTGCACGAATGGTGATATAGGCACACGTTCTCCACCTCATTGATATATTATATATTTAGTAATGTTATTTCTCTCTCTCTCTCTCATACACACAATATATATGTATATATACATATATATATATATATATATATATATATATATATATATATATATATATATATATATATATATATATATATATATATATATATATATATATATATATACATGTATGTATGTATGTATGTATGTATGTATATATACAGAGAGAGAGAGAGAGAGACATACATACATACATACATACATACATGTATATGTACAGAGTAAGACAGAAATACATAGACAGATGGATAGATATAGATATACACACTTTCATAGAAATATATATATGTATATATATATATATTAGTGTGTGTATGTGTGTGTGTAAAGGTTGAATTATATTTCGTCCTTTAATTTGGAGGATTCCAAAAAAACGATTTCTATTAAAATTCTTCATATTCGGCTGGCAGATTACTGGCGTAAGTTTGCAAATATTAAAATAATACTTGTATACGGTGTGTTATGTGAATTTATGGAGAGTTATTCCATAAAAAAAAAAAAATTGTTAAGAATAGAGACGAGAAAATTTTCAAATTTGAAAGAATTTTAATTCATGCATCCGATCGTTTCAAAAAGCGATATTAAAATCAGCAGATTCATGGTAGAATAATGAAATTAATTTGATTGAATTAAATTAATTGTATATCACTGCTCTCATCAGCGGAAGAAGTATGAACACATAAGTATTATTACAGAGGTCTTAATAAAGGAAATAGCAGAGAATAATTTGGGATATCCATATTTATCCTTATGTAAATTACAAGCATCATAATAAAGAATGTGAGTCTACTTATGGATAAATTAAAACTAATTCAACTAAAGGTTATTCAAAAATATAAGTGAAAAAATTTTATGAGACGTTCCCTCTATAGATGAGTAAGTCGATAAGTAATTCAAACTCCAAATAAGTCATGTATTTAAGGAGGTTTTATAGAAATGTCCAATGGAAGAGCATAGTTATCTTTGAATTAGGAAATGACTTGAGAGTTATGTATGGTGTGTATTTATAAAAGTTGTGCGTGAGAATGAAATTAAACTAGTTAATGTAGTATTTATGCGGTTGCTTTGATGCAAGGAAAGCAAGTATTAAGAACTAGAATTTCTTAAAGAGCTATGTAAAATGGAGTTGTGTTAGTGTAAGAACCACATTCGACTGCTTGTATTAAATATAAGGTAAACAATTAAAAAAGGGATTAGTTGTAAATATTACAGATTTAGATAGTAAATACTTGTGGCTATAAATATTTAAAAGAACGTTCAGAGGTTTACTGAGGTGTGTAGTAAACTGACAATAACAAAGTAGGGGGGATAATATAGCTAGGAAAGAAAGGTACTAGTTTAATTGTTTCAGTCATTTGACTGCGGCCATGCTGGAGCACTGCCTTTAGTCGAGCAAATTCACCCCAGGATTTTTTTTTGTAAGCCTAGCACTTATTCTATCGATCTCTTTTGCCGGACCGCTACATTACGGGGATATAAACACACCAACATCGGTTGTCAAGCGATGTTGGGTGGGGGACAAACACAAACACACAAACACACATATATATATATATATACATATACATATATACGACGGGCTTCTTTCAGTTTCCGTATACGAAATCCACTCACAAGGCTATAGTAGAAGACACTTGCCCAAGATGCCACGCAGTGGGACTGAACCCGGAACCATATGGTTGGCAAGTAAGCTACTTACCGCACAGCCACTCCTGCGCCTGAAAAAATTTTTAATTATAAGTATCAATATGGAATACATTAAATATGCATAGGTATAAATTATAAGTGTGAGTCAAGAAGCTAGCTTGGTATAAAGTGAGAAGGAAGTATATAGTAATAGTATACAAGTAATAAATATTCAATTAATAGCAGGTTATTGTGCATTACGAATATAAGAATAAAATTATGATTATATTTAATACATAGAAACCAATATTAGTTCTTAGACTAATAAAACACCATTTTACCTTTCTCTTTTCTACCTCTAATACGTATCTCTATTTCTACCCGTAATACTTGTTTTCGTTGCATCCAAGTAGCCACTTATATACTACTTTCACTAGTTTAATTACATTTTAACGCAACTTTTGTTTTTAAATACACACCATATCTAATATTTTTTTATAACTCTCCAGTCATTTCCTAATTCAAACATAACTATGTTTTTCCATTAGACATTTCTATGAAACTTCTTTACATACATGACTTATTTGGAGTTTGAATTACTTACCTACTTGCCCTTCTATAGAGGGAACATCTCAAAAAAACCTTTTTGACTTATGCATTTAAATAACAGTTAGCTGCATTAGTTTTAGTTTATACGTAACTACACTCACATTCTTTATTATGATGCTCATAATTTTCACAAGGATAAATATGAATATCCTAAATTATTCTCTGCTATTTCCTCTATCAATTCATCTGTAATAATATTATTTTGTTCATAATTCTTACACTGATGAGAACAGTGATATATAATTAATTGAATTTAATCAAATTAGTTTAATTATTCTACCATAAATTTGCATGATATAATGACGCTGTTTGAAACGATCGTATGCAAGAGTGAAAATTCTTTCAAATTTTAACATCATCTATTTTCCATTTTTATGAGATACGTCTCCATATATATATATATATATATATATATATATATATATATATATATGTATGTATATATATATATATACATTCAAACATTCACAGTCACATATATATATATATATATATATATATATATATATATATATATATATATATGTGCGTGTGTGTGTGCGCATGCGAAGCGTGAGTGTGTGAGTGTACACACACACACACACACACACACACACACACACACACACATTCACAATCTCACAGGTTCGTGTGTTCTCGTGTAAGTATAGGTGTTTTGTAACACTTTCTTTGCCGTATATAAATGTTATTTTCTACTCTTATATGAACTATTTCTATTTTCTGCTGTCCTGCTCAGATCAGTCTTATTGTAATGAGTATGTGAGCCGTAGAGGTTGTTCGTTTCATTACATTCTCACATTAAAATATATCCTTAATGTAGAGAATATGGATATAGATTATAACAAGTATTTCAGAACATCAAAAGTTTGAAAAGAATTCGACAACCCTAGAGCTATACTACTTATTCACTTATTTTATTCTACAGAATTTTATCCAATACTCATGAACTTGATATTCTGATTGTACGAGCTACTATGATACTATTGTGAGATTAGTAGTATTGTTTCCGTTAACTACGATTTCAATCATATTTTGGCTTAACAATAAGTAAAATTACAATCAATCATAAACAAAAGACAGCAGATGAAATGAAGATAAAAAACAGGAAATAAAGCAGGCAATGAGAAAGAATTAATAGATAGAGGATAAGAATAGATTTCATTCTAAGTACAATTTAATTTCTAAACTTTGGAGTACTTTTGTTACAAATAGCATTATCTATAACAAAATTCCCTACAAAACCATGAACGAAAGCAAGGCAGTCAACGCATGAAGTTTCAGAACAACAGTTCCAACCAGGCATGTCGGATTGTATGGCAATGTGCCATCCTCAAAATACCATATTCGTATAAATTCTTACAAATTATTGGTAATATTTATTTGTACATAAGCTTCCATTGTCAATCAATGAAGCACGAATAAATAATCTATACTAATGCTGATTGCAAAGAAATTCTGACCCGTATCTTTGAACATGACTTACAACTGTCGATAATTTGTGTTTTTTTCTTTCAACCCATGAAGGGTATTACATTTTTAACATTTTGTTGGGAGTGTATTCAGTAAGTAATACAAAACTTTGAGACATCCAGATTCCAACTGTAGTTTCAGTGTGGACATTAATGGTGTGCTATTTTCATTTCATAATCATGGTAAAAACAGTTCGGTTACTTCCTTTCATATATGCGTAAATGTTTATCAATACTTGAAACAGATTTCTGCAGCATGTACTGCGATAAAGAACTATAACATTTTGAAATATGTCCAGAATCCACCGAAGATACCTAAAAGTATTTTAGCAAGAAATAGCATAGAATCATGCCGTGTACCTAGATTGATAACGTCTGACTTCACTACTAGGCAAGATGACGTGGGTAATTCGAAAGAGTTATAGAAATGTCACACAAGATCTACGCCAACAAGGTGAATCAGAAGTAGCCTAGAAGACGCCAAATGCTACCCTTTTAAAGTCAATTTCCAGGAGGGACAGGTCTTGTTGTCCAGAGAGTTGACTTTCTATCACAATACATTCCAAACCTGAATATCTAACATGAAGATATCATTTTATTCCTAGGTTGCACTAATTTACTGTGAAGTAATATTAAAAAAAATGTGTTAATCTCTGAAAAAAACAACGGTTTCGTGAAGCAGGGATTTTATACCCCCTACTTCTACACTATGAGGACATACGCTAAGATAACAGAGCTTGACTTAAACTTTAAAAATCAATTACACGTTTTGCCAGGGATACATAAAGGCATTCTAAAACCATTCTCTTTATCCTGAACAGAGAATTTACAGAAAGACGAACAGATACAAGTGGATACCAACGCTTAGATAATTGACAGGTAACCTGTAGAAGGCTTTGCATGCACACATACACGCACACAATCGCATACACATACACTCACATACATATATATACATACATTCGCTCAAATATATATTCAACATATTCAGCGGTGACTATTCAGGTTTTCAATGTACTATATCGGCGTTCATTCTGTATGTAAATAGTTGAGCATTCCACCAACTTAAACACAGTAATATGTTATGTAATAGAAAGGTAATAGATAATCAGGCAACGTTTATAATTTTAACTCTGATGACACTGTTAGATTGAATGGAAATGCATAGGTGTTGAAAATACAGTGATATGCGTTTGGCTGCTGATGGTCGGCATGCAGGTTTGTCATGTTTGATTGTGAATTTCTTGTAACTTAGTCTCAGCTTCCAGAGTCATCTTTTATACTTGTAAATTTGGGGATCAGTATTTGTAGATTTTCTTTATAGGTAACCCTATTAGGTTCAGATAATGTTTTACTTGCGTCAGTCATTTGACTATGGCCATGCTGGAGCACCTGGTGAATATTCTTGGAAGGTCGTGTAGGATATATGATGATGAGGAGTTCTCTCTATATTTATATGTGTGTGTATGTGTGTGTGTGTTGGATAATGGGAAATGAGCACGTCGTAAGAGGAAGGAATAAAGGCAAAAAGAGATCTGTTGGTCCTCGCGGTGAACACGGCAAATGCCTACATGTCAACAACAGACAAACTGAGAGTGGAAGATTGTGTAAGGCAAAATTTCTCAAGCTTGGTCAACGACCTCTTCCTAGATCATTGCTGCAACTGTTAGGTGAGTGTTACTTATAGTTCAAGAATATTGTAGTGTCACAAGGTGAAATAACGCATGGCAACTGACTACATTATTGTGGTAGTCCTTTCTGTTTTTCGCCATGGACACTGTGATGAAATCAGCAGACTGTAGACCAAATTCAGCCTGCACTAGTTCAGCAATAAGAGATTTCTCAGATGACCGGACTCTAGCATCATCAGCAGTTCATGTTGCAAGACCGATCCTTCAAGGACTAATGCATCTCGTACCACAGGCTGGAAGAGAGCCCCTTCAGCATCTCATCAACAACGTCCCCAGACACTTAGCTGATGGATGTTACGTTGATACATTGAATACGTTCCTAAATCATTATGGAGTAATATTAACTGATACTCAGTGGAGCAAATACTACCTCAGTGATGAGGCCCTCATTTCGCGGAACATAAGACAATCAGTCAAAAATCAACATATGTGCTTAGTCCCCACAATCACAAGCAGACAGCTGCGTGTTGATCTCTCAGAATTGTTACAGTTCCCAAAGACCATCATTCCAACTGCACACCGCTCAGATATAATGTACGATCCAAATTCTATATACTTTGGCCTTCGAAGGACAAATGATGGGGACTCATGGGAAGAAGCTTGCCAAACAGGAGGTACTGGTAAAGCAGTGCATGTATGTATATAGTTTGTGCTTGCTGCAGTCATTCCACTGCGGCCATGCTGGGGCAGCTCTTTCAAAGGTTTTAGTCGAATAAAGTGACCTTAGGATTTGAAGTCTTTGAAGTCTAGTACTTATACAGTCACTCCCCACTCCACCGAACCGCTAAGTTACGCAGATATAAACACAGCAACACTTGTAATAAAACAATAGTGGGGGACAAATACACAGACAGACACACATTTAAATATTCTTTTACTTGTTTCAGTTATTTGAGTCAGCCATGCTGGAGCAAAAGCCTTAAAGGGTTTCAATCGAAGAAATCGAACCTGGGACTTATTCTGTGTAAGCCTAGTACTTATTCTATTGGTCTCTTTTGCTGAATCTCTAGATTTATTGAGACATAAACACACCAACATTGGTTGTCAAGCGTTATTGGGTAAAATACAATCACACATAAGTATACACATGCATACATACATACATACATACAAACATACATAATACATAAATACACACACACACACATACACACACACACGCACACACACACACACATATATATATATATATATATTTATATATATATATATATATATATATATATATATATATATATATATATATATATACGTCTACCACATCCACTCACAAGTCTTTGATCGGCCTCAGGCTTTAGTAGAAGACGGTTGCTCAAGGTGCCACGCAGTGGGACTGAAACCAGGACCATGTAGATGGGAAGCAAGCTTCTTAGTGCACAATCACGATGTATATATAATTTTCAATCTTCCATTGGCTTGACCATGTGGTTGAGGTTATGGCGAACCAGCTCATGTTATTTACTGTTTTTCTTTGATAGGTTTCCCTTCTGTACTGATGCTTGTGATGTAGAGAGTTCAATGGAGCTCCTCTTCTCTGTGTCATCATCCGCAATGATTGTTCATTTGGTGTCTGAAATAAATGTTTCTCCACGCACTCCTTCAAGACCTCTCTATGTACACCTCACAAAACTGTGAGGCTGTTTGCCAGAATGTTGAACAGTTGTGAATCCTTGAAAGCTCAAGCTCATCTACTACTGAGGCCTTATTCTAGATACATAAGACGGGACCTTTGGTACTATGCAGTGCCATCCATTTCTATGGTTGGTATAGCTTTCATTTCAAAAGTTGAGATCTAGATATTTCAGGGTCTTCGATATGTATATCACTACATATCTTTCCCGTCATCTCTTTTGTGAGTAGTGTTTCATTTCCTTTGGCTTCCTCCATACAATGCATAATAATATTATATATGGTTATTTATATTCGCTTTTCTGTAGGTGTTTCTATGATTGTACAGGAACTCTTATTCTAAATGCTTAACGAAAATGCACACACACACATACACACACACACATTCCTATTTCAAATAGTATCTTCTCTTTCTCTAGTTGCAGCGGTAGTAACAGCAGCAGCAGCAACAGTAGTAGTAGTAGTAGTAGTAGTAGTAGTAGTAGTAGTAGTAGTAGTAGTAGTAGTAGTAGTAGTTGCTCTTGTTGTTGCTGCTGTTGCTGTTGCTGTATCAGCAGCAGCAAAGAAACATCTTTGACTGGATAATTAGTAAAGCGAAATTTGGCTAAACCTAATGGAAAATCGAACTGTCTCTACTTGTTATTCATTGTCAAATACATTGATCTTATTTTTACTTTTTTCCTAGAAAATTATCAGAATCGTTTACTTCTATCCCCCGCGGATTTTTCTGCTTGTAATGGGATTTCAGTGTGTTAGCCAAGTCTTATTGTAAGCAGCCAAAAACTTTTGGAAAACTTCCCGAGATTGTTTGATGTTAATGGCTAAGTTTTCTTTATACACATATGATATAATGTATATATTTTCATCACTGGTAACAACGCAGGGTTGTCCAATCAGTAATACATTATTATCTTTGTTTTTGAATCACTGGGAAATTGAAAGAGTAATTAAGGTGAAAGTATCGTTGTTACAGTTTCAATAGGCATGCAACATGTATTATCCTGCGTATAATTCAACTTCCCTAAACTTTAGATAAGGCTGTTAGAAAAAGAAATTCACTGTCCTACTTTGATAAAATGGCAGAACAGATATAATAATGGAAGACTTAATAATGAGTCATACATAAGAGAATCAAATATTTTCCTCGGCTCAATACCAACATGTTCTAACGTCACAAACTAAACTCGCCGTCCCAACCCCGGCTAATATTGGCATTTAATACTCTATAAATAGAAAACTCTAGAAACATCGAAAGTGATAGAAATGTAGCAGAGAATCTGATCTTGCCAGTCGGGGCGGTCGCCCCACAGTACCACACAGCTCCCAGTATGAAACAGGGGAAATAGCAAATGTGTGTGCAGTTTAATCAATAGTAAGCTGCGTTTCAGTATTCATTGACACAAGTAAATGCTGTTCCATGCTTAGCATTGTAAATATTAATTCCGTCTGAGTAATTTCCTAACTGTTCTGGACTATCACAATATATTAGTACTACATATTGCATGAGATATAGATGTGTAAATGCTAATTTTCTCCCGCTATTGTTCAAAGTTCATCTGAGTGAAAAAAGGATTTTAAATAACTTAATTCAATATAAATTCCTTTCAGGGATAGTCGCTATCCTCCCTCCGCTCCGCATGAATTTGAACAATCATAATATTTTTTTGTGATCTACGGTACAACTTCGAACCCTAGAATCAAAATTCACTTAGCTATTCACAAATGGCTCACTTTTGCGTTGTTCGATATTCTGCTAAACAGAGTTATTTGGAGTATTTGTTAGACCTCTTTATAGTTCAATGTACACACATAAAACAGTGGGAAATAATAAGTTTTGTATCGGGAAACTAATTGATGATCATTTTGTTAAATTTCTATAGAAAGACTGAAACATCCGGTGAGACAACAATGGATGAACTACTGTTCAGATGTTTGTTCAAAACAAAAGCGAAATGAAAATCAGAGTCACGTTGCAAAAGATCTAAAAGTACAAAAACCATAGCAAAAGAAACAAAATAACACTATATCAAATGATGGCAATTGTGAAATATATATCGAAATTCTTGTTAGAACAGAATAAAATAAGAACTAAAATCAACATTGTAATATTGCTTGGGAGCAAACATATTTGTTAAAACCATAAATATATCCTTAATTTAATAATAGTTACCAAAGTAACATTTCGATTGTGTCTTTATTAACTCATACTCAATAAATGAAATCAACTAAACATTATAACAAAATATGCGTATTAAATATAAGCCACTTTTCTAAACTATTCTTACTGAGTTAAATGGAGACCATTAAGAATCGGTATTCGTGCAATATATTTAAGTTCGTACGATTCGCAGAACATACGTGCCAAAGATGTTTAACATAGTATTCAACGTGAACTAACACTAGTTTTGTGCTTTCATTGATTTCAGTTGTGAATTAATGCACTAATGTTGTACCTATTGTCAGTGAGGTAAAACTGATGGAAATGCTGAGGACATAAAATTTAAAGTGGGCTGTGTATCAGAAAGTGCGAATACTATGGAAAATTTCCAGCACAGAATCGATTTGACCATTTATCACTCACATCATTTGTCGAAAGAATTCCTGAAAATCAGATAATATTTTAAATGGGAAAGGAAAACGAGAGGACAGAATACAATTTAAACGAGACGGCTAAGAACTTAGTAATGAAAGACAGATAGGTAAGAATGAAATATCAAGAATCACAATATATAATACGATTTAGGTTTGTCGTCGTTAACGACCAAACTATGCTGCTTAATGAAAGAGGAATGTAAAAATAGTGTAGTTACAGAGAATTTGTATTGCTCCACATTTGCTTTCATGGAATAATGTTTGGTTTCGAATTCAATATTTAAAATCATTATCATTCAAGTAAAACTATTTGGATGTAGGAAACAGACGTGATGTGCGTAAATTGTTTTCTTACGTTCACTCAACGGGTTTGAATTTGAAGACTTTCGAATGTTGATAATGCGAGTGAAATTACATATAGCTGATGCAATATGTAACTAACTTAATTACAAAATTATAATATAATTTCATCAATTATATTACAATTTTAGCAGAATTAGTTATAGGATGAGTAACTATCAGCATGAAGTACATCTTTTCTATTTATTTTTAAATCGCTGTTGAATGAAAATAATCGTGGGCTATTAGTAGAAACAAACATGAATATTTATGAAGTATATTATTTTGAAGGAAAATATTGGATTTCACTTACTGTCCTTCTTAAAATTACTGTCTTCATTTCAAGAAGTTAAAGAATTGTATATAGGAGAGTTGATTTCAGTAACATTAAGCATACTTCGTCTATAATGACGAGAAGCCAAAACAAAATGATTAATGTAAGGTTCAGAAATATAAATGCTGTACTTTGACGTGTCGTATTGTTTTTCGTAATAATTATCTTACAATATAAAACTTCAAAACACACCAAGCTGATGTGAAGGATTCCCATGAAGTTTGCCGCAAAAGAACATACATACAGATGAAGGCAAATTGTAAATAGGGGAAGTGTCGGCAAAGCTGAAGGGGCAGAAGCGGGAGCAGCAACAGCAGCAGCAGTAGCAGAACAAGAAGAAGAAGAGGAAGAAGAAGAAGAAGAAGAAGAAGAAGAAGAAGAAGAAGAAGAAGAAGAAGAACAACAACAACAACAACAACAACAACAACGACAACAACAACAACAACACCAACAACAACACCAACAACAACAAGTGGCAGGGGCGGCGCTAGGAGCCCCAGGAGCAGCAACAGCAGTGGTAGTGGGTGTAGCAGCAGTGGAAGCAGTAGTGATACTAGTAAGTAAACTGTACACTCCGCTTTCCAACGCGCTGCCACGCCATTGTATGCACTTCCCCTATTTACAATTTGCCTTCATCTGTATGTATCTTGTTTTGCGGCAAACTTCATGGGAATCCTTCACATCAGCCTGGTGTGTTTTGAAGTTTTATACTGTAAGATAATTATTACGAAAAACAATACGACACGTTAAATTACAGCATTTATATTTGAGATCCTACACTTCCTCCGTACTTTCGCGTTCGCGCACGAATGTTCACTGTCGCTCTCGCTCGCGTCCGCGGACGAAGCTGTCAGCTTGGTGGCTGTCACGGACCGGACTCCGCTTTCATGCGCCTGCTTGTGTTTGACGCATCACCTACTCTACGCCGCCACCGCCAGACGACGGGCGCGGTGTCCTGCAGCTGTCTGTGCCTTCCGACGTGAGGCAGCGAGGCCGACACCGCCTGTCGGCCGACTATACTAGCCGCTCGCCATCGCCATCACCTGCACTTCGACGATGCTCCTCGCCTCCCTCCACGCTTTCGTGCTCGTCCTCGTCCGCATGGATGCCACCGCCGCCGATGCTGGCATCCTAGCAGTTTCCGCTGGGTGGAACACGTAGCCGACGTTGTCGATACCGCGACGTGGTCCGTCCGGCAAATCGACGGAAGCGCTATGCAGAACAGCCACCCTCTGGGTGAGCGTCATACCCCGAGGGTGTCTGCACTACAGCGCCAGTATTCGCGGACGCCGCCCGGAGCCCCGCGTACGCCAGCACCTGTACACAGCCGTCTCTTTGCCGCTCTTCCGGCCCTCGTCTACGAGCCGCCCGACCACACGCGCCTTCTCCATACTTCTCTCGTCCACGGCCGTCTCCCTGCCGTATTCCCGTCCACTGCCAAACCTCCGCCGCCAGAGCCGACGCCAGGCGACCGGCGCGCTGTTGTCCCACACGCACGCCCACCTCCCGGACTGTCGTTTCCTACCCACCATCGAGGATCCGGTGAGGTTACGCAGCTGACCTCGCGTCGCGTCACCGCCGCCTCGGTGGACGGGCTAGTTGTCGCTTCCTGATCCGCTACATGCGAGGCGGCGTCACCGAAAGAGAGCGGTGCCGACTGTCCTGCCCCGGACAGAACCGTAGCTTCAACTTAGGGTGTCGCTGCATCGCCGCCTCGATGAGCATCCTCTTTTTGCTGTTCAGCGGCAGTGCCCGCTCTTCTGCATATCCCGGCATCATCGCTTTGGTGCGTTACCGCGGCCGACGCCAGCCGTCACTCGCCGTCGCTCAACGCCAGTGCCCTCTTGACCGATTAGAGTGGCGCACCCGCGCTCACCCTCTGGTCGTGACGATACGGTCGGCCTTCCGTATTAGTCGCGGCCCAAATATTAGACTCAGACCGACGTGAACGGGCTGTCGCAGCAGCTGCCGCGCTTTTTGCGCGGATTGAGGTGTGCGGCAGCTTCACGCCCTTCGATTTTGGTTACTCTAGATAACTGTCAATACGACCTCACGGGCTATTACCAACTATCCTTTGCTCGAATGGTCCCCCAGAATCCACCCTATCAAATTCCGAAGGCCCGATAAGTGCTGACCGTTGCGGCAAAGGGTAACGGGAAATCAGGTTTCGATTTCGAAGAAGAGCATGTGAAACGGCTACCACATCCAAGGAAAGCAGCAGGCGCGCAAATTAACCACTCACGACACGGGAAGGTAGTGACGAAAAATAACGACGTGGAACTCTGTCGAGTCACCACGGTGGAAATAAGTAAACTTCAAATCCGTTAACAAAGATCGACTGGAGGGCAAGTCCGGTGCCAACAGCCGCGGTAATTCCTGCTCCGGCAGCGAATATTAAAACTGTTGCGTTTGAAAAGCTCGTAGTCAGCATTCAGGTCACAAAAATGTGCTCCGGCACTTTCGAGGCGACGGCACGTTCGCGGTCGCGTCTCGCGCACGGTCGCGCCTCGCCCGCGTCCGCTTCTGTCGTCCGTTCGCACTCCCGGCTCTATTGGCCAGCATGTGCGTGGTCGGGCCGCGTAGCTCTGCGGGCATCACCGCCGCGTCGGTCGCTCTGCCCTATCTTCATCCTTCCGGTTTCGCACCTGCGTGGCGTCGTTCCGGCGACGTCGCACAAGTCGGTGCTTGAGACACGAGGCAGGCGTCGCCGCTCGCGTTGCAATAGCATGTCCACCTCCCGGAAGTTTCGGCCTGCACGCTTCCTCCGCGCGTGTTCTTCGCTGAATGTCCAAGGTGGCCGGTACGATCACTGTAAACAAAATTAGAATGCTCAGAGTGAGACCTTCCGGCATGCATACGAAAAGCATGGAATGATGGAAAATGGCCTCATCCGCGCGTCATTCGTAAGTCTCCGTTCACGACGAGCCAATGATCGAAGGGAGCGATCGAGGCCACTCGTATTGCGACGTTAGAGGCGAAATTCTTGGATCGTCGCAAGACGCACTGCTGCGACGGCGTGTGGCAAGCACATTCAGAATTTTATGTACTGAGAAGAAACGAATTCATGTCAGCAAAAGACGAGAAAAACGCTTGATCGATGCCAAATGATTGCCTAACAGGTTTTAAAATGCTCACGAACAATCCACGCTTTGGTTCTTGTCTGATGAGAAAATACTCCTTTGATCAAGACCAGAAGTCTAACAAGAGATGTGATAGTGTTTTGTATAGATTGTTTTGTTGTCCCTAGAGTGATGACCACTAAGTTTCTAGTAATTGTAATGGCTTTAAGATTATTGAGTATCGAAGATCGTGTAATTCCCATTCACCGTCTTCAGCAGTGTTTTAAAATTAATGCCGCTAGATACGTTGTGTTGCTGGAGACAGCAGTTAAGTCTCGTGAGACGAAGGTTGCAATGGAACGCCAAACTTTCTTTGATAGAACTCAGCTCACGTAACCCAAGAATAAATGACAGCCATTATTTTCAATCACATTACACCACACTTTTGATTTCTAAACATGCAAAATTTAAATCTAATGGAGCAATTCATATGGAACCTTCTAGAAAAAGAGATAAATCGATATAATCACAGCGCCATAGTTTTACTAAACTTCAGAGGCTTCCAGGTGGTCTCCAGAAGGAACGGCATCATTTAGTGCAGGTATACCAACGATTTCGGTTCTCAATGGAAGCGGTCATCGAAGCTGAAAATGTAATCATAAAGTATTCTTTTTTAGACAGCTTATCAAAATAATGTGCACAAATTTTTATTAAAGCAGGTTTGGTTTTTCATGATTAAAAGTGTTTTATTAACTTAACTTGTATAAACTCGAGAACTTCTCGCATCCTGTAATGAAATTATTGAAGAAAAGTAAATAATATGGTCAACTCGATTTAGTGACGTTATAAACTCTTATTTGTAGTTAGCAGTGGGAACATATATCTTCACGAAAACGTTAATTAAACATACTTTGTAAGGCTAGAACTTGTTTATTACTTACTGAAAGGACGAGTTAGATTCCAACGATACTACATTGCAACAAATACAGTTCCTTATTTCAGAGTGAAATTAAATTTTCACTGCACATAATATTATGTCGAGCTTATTGCTTTAAGTAATTGCATTTGTAATGATCTAATACTATCTCGTACCTTTCCAGTTTATTTCATCGGCTTAATGGTCTCTATAGTAGAGTTTGACACAGAACATTACAACAGTCCACACGTTAATTCCCCTTATATAGTGTCGTACTTATTTTGTGCATGGTCATATTCTAGTATAGTGGACTTTGCCTTTCATCCTTC
>NC_142928.1:50370933-50383433 GCF_046866305.1 Octopus bimaculoides
AAGTTGCTCAAGTAAAAATTATCCCTTAAATATATTCTTAATTACAAAGTATAATGTTGTCACACTCTGGAAGAATGGAAATAATCTTCCATTGCCTTTAGTCGGTATATATTCAATCTTTGCATTCTAAAAATACGGATACCGGATGAACCTGAGTTAAAATGATTCATCAGGAATTATTTCTTCCTCGCCTATGCTTAGGACAATTAGAAATTTCACTTTTGATTCTATGCTAGGAATAACTTGGAAGTACGTTTAGATGTATGACTACTACTATAAGAGTTAAAGCTCCACGTAGATTATCATCATCATCTACATAGATTCCAGTATAGTGGTTAGAAGATATACAGAGAATATATTCTGGAAATTAAAGATAATACACTAGCATAAATATTTACTTTCTACGTACGATTTATCATAGCAATTATTTGAAACACATCTTTGGATATTCCAAATGTCTATGGATGTCTAACGTGAATAGGTCAACATAAGAACATTTTATTGTATTCTATTGAAGAAATCAAATATATGTCAATGCTGATGTGCTTGCAGAACCTAACTAATTGTACTGGTTTCTATCTTTGTTTCCACTATACTACGAATATAAGGAAATGCGTTGGGTGAGAAACTAGTTACTTCGCTCTACAGAGCTTGTTATATACATGCATGGATACATACATGTGTGCGTGCGTGTGTGTGTGCGTTTGTGTATGTCTGTATATATATACATATATATATATATATATATACATACATACATATATATATGTATATGTATTTATGTATATATATATATATATATATATATATATATATATATATATATATATATAGCTGATACGAACATAAAGGAAACATATTTAGTTTCACATTTATCTACACATATACATTACCACGTGCAAATGTTTATTGTATTCATTTATTTGTCTTGTCACTTGCCACGTTGCAGCAACATTTCACTCACTTAATCGATGAAAACCAACCACAACGTTTATCTTTAAACTAATAATTATACTAAGCGCATGTTCCATTGAACCGCTAGGATAAAAGAAGACAACAGAATACCCTACTACATATGAAATTTCAAAGATAATTCTTTAGATTATAGCTTTAGATTCCGGTACAGTTAAGATAGTTAAGAAACAAAATATCTAAACATAAAAGTGGAAATGGTGTAATCCTCCGTATGAAAGACTATTGTTTACACACCAGATTAGAGGATTTTCAGAAATGCCAATTTCTTCCATGTGTGGCTGTTACTTATGTAAGGAATATCGATTTGTAGGGACTAAAACCTCGTAAATCCGCGAAGACCTGAAATTGATTAAATTAACAATTTCTTCAGCCTGGCTAATTTACACCTCCCGGGGTTTTCCTTTCTTTTACACTCCGACCATATAATTTTAATTCTATCACTATCCTTCCTCGGACTAAATTGCTATTTTATCATTCTCCTCACTGATGAGATAACAAACGCTTTTAATCCTCTATTACATATTTGTCATTGATCGATTTTCGGCAAAGCCTCATGCTTTTCCATCATCTCCAAGATTAATATCTCAGACCGTAAAGGGAAAATATTTGCACTGAATTTGAAAAGACGACTGCAGTTATTGATATTTCAAAATATATTTTGCGTAATATAGTTGATGTGTAGCCGGAAGGGAAGGCAAGAGCATTGAAAGATTCAGTAACTGAATATGAACAGCGTATTTATAGAACCACATCAAGTTTTCCTCTGTTGTCCATACCGCACTCTCTCTCTCTCTCTCTCTCTCTCTCTCTCTCTCTCTCTCTCTCTCTCTCTCTCTCTCTCTCTCTCTCTCTCTCTCTCTCTCTCCTTTTCATTGCTTTTGTGTCACATCTACAGAAGAGGTGTGGTAGAAATAGTGATGTGAGATAGTACTCCATATTTACACAAATTGTGTGGTAACATGCATAGAGATATATGTTACGTTAATAATGTACAAATGTTCACCGATAGGGCGCACATGCACACACACACAATATATATATATATATATGCACCCATTATATATATACCCACCTATTCATATACACACACGCACACACGCATACATTAATTAAGTTACGTTTTTCGGCTGATTTTTAATCTTTACTATTGGTTTCAAATTTATGCAGATCACCAAATTCAGGATAGGGGGAATATCAAGTACACAGATAAATTCAGCTGGTACTGAATTTATCAGCCCCGAAAGGATGAAAGGCCAGGTCAACTTCGGCAGGATTTGAACTCAGAAGGAGAAGACTGACGAAATACTGGTAAACATTTTACCTAGCATTCCAATGACTTATTTTCTTTAAATTTTAATATCAATCTTAAAAACTATTAGACTGGTGATATGAGGACGGCATTCCAAATGGCACTTCATTTACGTTTCGTTGTATTTAACTTTGAATAGATGTGTAACGTTTTTGTATGCCGTCTATGTTTTTAATATTGAATTTCTGGTTATATTTGCATGTCACTTAAATGTTGGGCATTCTATACGAATAAAAATGTTTTATTTGTTATTTGGTATATTTTGTCCTCAGTTATTAACGCAGGTTTATATGCGTATTTCTAACATGGTAAACATTCTTCATGATTAATCATATTTATGTTACTAAACATCTTACATCAAAGATGTTTTCTCCAATTTTCTGTACAATGTACGAGTGTAGAGGAAAACGTAATAAATAACCAGCTCTGAAAGCGTTTTGCTGCTCACCGATTATAAAAGTGTTATGTTATCAAGGCTTGAGAGTTCATATAGAATATGACACGTGATATTTCTATATTTATAGCTATGTTATCCTCCATCTTGCTTCGCTAAGGCCCTATTTTCTACGAAAACCAAGCTTTTAATGTTTCGGTGAGCAATGTTTGCCGTTATATGGTCAAATACATTTTCCTTCCCTGTATCCACATTTATTGAAATCCATTTAAAGTATTTTACATAGTAGTAATGCACGAAGAAAATCAAAGCAATGGCTAGATTTGGCTTCTAGTGCATCAATTTCCTACCTTAAATTTTCGCTAAATGTAACTATGGGAAACATTTTGCATGGGAAGTAAAGCCTTATTTACTTAATTCCAATCCAAATCATAGATCATTCTCATGCACACGTTTATAAAATTGAGACGACAAAAGAAAGAAGTTACTTCAACATGACTAATTCAATCAAATAATTTAACCATAAATTTTAGATAACATTTGATTAGACTTCGTAAGGAACGTTGTCTCATACTCAAGCTACGCCAAAACATGCTTCTTGCAACTTTTCGCAGTCAAGTATCTCTTGTCAGCAACTGTATTTCGAGCATTGTTAACAATATTTTAGCCAAAATATAATCATACAAAGGCTGTTAAAACCATATTTCCTGATGGAATCCCTCATGAATATTGGTTTTATATAAGGAACGAAAACTGCGCCCATCGTAAAGAAAGAATAGTTATTGTGAACATGACATCGTTTCACATTTTTTTTCTGGACAAGAGAAATCTGAGGGTTACTGTGACAATATTAATCGAGATGATTTACTGCTTCGCGCTTGTGAAAGGCAAAATCAGTCGGATGTAACAGCCAGTTTGTGCAAAGTTTCGGTACTGACTTACATGAGCAAATAGAGAGTTTAAACAAAAAGTCCACATTAATCCACTGAAATGTTCAAGAAATTTATTTTTCAGTCATTTTTCTGACACAGACCATGAACACTTTCGAATGATTACACATTTTATCAAGTAATTCGATTAATTTCAATGTTATTTTCGATTCTTTAACTGAAACGTTTTTAACGTATTTGATTCGTATTTGTTTTCAAAAGAGACACGTGATTTAAGCAATATAGTCCGTTCAATTATCTTATGGCCTTTCTAAACAACAATTTGTATATTTCAGAACCGACTACAATATAATTTCAATTCAGGTAAAGTATGTGTTATAATACTATCTTCATATTGAACTATTATTAATACGTTTTGAATCAGACATGAAAACATACCGAAATTCTCATTGAAACATGACCAACATCATTTAATTGTACCTAAAATTAAAGAAAGCTTTTATCTCGGAGTTGCCAATAGCTCTTTCTGGGATTACCACTTCAATTTCCAGTGGATTTGAAAAGTAAATTCAGCTAGAGGGTCTTCAAAAGCATATCGTATTCTGCTTTTACGTTATTTAATAAACTTATTGGAAATAAACTAACTTAAGTGAAAATGACCAGTAACATTCTTTAATATAAAACTGAAATGCAGGTTATTAATTTCACACTGCCTACGCATTTATAATCTCAAATAACTGCATGAAGAAATCAGTATATTTGATTAACAATAAATATTCAATAAACAAAATTCTAGTACACATACACACACACACATACTCACACATACACACACACATACATACATACATACATATGTATACGCATGTGCATGCTCACTTCCGAGTGTGTCAATGTGTTGAATGTGTGTGTGCGTGTGTATATATATATATATATATATATATATATATATATATATATATATATATATATATATATATATATATATATATACATACATACATACATACATACATACAAACATATGTGTGTATGTGTGTGCATGTATGTGGTTATACATATCTCCCTCTCACTATGTATATGTGCGTGTGTGTTTATATGCCAACGTATCTTTTTTTCATTCCGTAACACACACGCACTCTCTCTCTCTTTCTCCCGATCTCCATACTCATTCGTCCATATATATAATTGTATATACAATTGGGAGCGAAAAGGTGTTATAATACTTAACAGTATGCCTTATTTCAGCGGAATCATACATGTAAGTTTATTCATATTTCTTTTATTTTACTTTTAACTTTGATAAATTACATTACAATACTTTCATTTTTTCCATCACATTTTCTCAATATATAATTTGAAATTAAAATTAATTTAACGATTTATTCTTAATAACAGAACAGTCTGCAAATATGCGTTCTGGAAAACAAATAATTTTAAATCAAAATTACACAGAAACACACAGACACACACACACATATATATATATATGTATGAGTTGGTTTGTATGTATATATATATATATATATATATATATATATATATATATATATATATATATATATATATATATATATATATATATATATATATATATATATATATATATATATATATATATATATATATATATGGATAGGAAGGTAGGTAGATATGTGTGTGATTGTGCATATATTTGCCTATGTATAAAGATATATTTATATGTACAAATAAATGTTCATGTATACACGTATAATATATGTAAAAACACACACACCCACACACACAACATTGTGTACTGTGAATGACTGTGAGTATACGTATGACTTTCTATTTCTATATATATATGTTACAACTAATCAGCAATGTATTATTCTTTACTTTAGACACACATATCAAATCTTATAATTTATATATTATCATGTGTTGCTCAGTTACTCATTGTTGTATTTATCTTGAGGTACATGAGAGTGTATGTATGTATGTATTGGATAGATACTATCCATTAGTGGGTTGAACCCCCAACCCCTAACTCTCTCACGTTATATATATATATATATATATATATATATATATATATATATATTTATATATATATACACGTATGTATGTATGTATGTATGTATGTATGTATGTGTGTGTATGTATGTATGTATGTATGTATGTATACACATACAAAGGGAGGTTATGACAGTTGTACTGGTAACCTTAGAAATACCCTTTTAGTTATTCCTACAGGAACGAAAGCAAAGGAAATCAGTTCATGCTTTAAATCATCTCATCTTTGGCATTGCATAAAACTACTGAAGCTTGAACCACATGTGCGACCATAACTCCAGGTGATAGATTATCTGAACAGTTTGCTCCAGAATTATTAATTCTGAGAGCAGTAAGTGTACTTATAGACTATGAAGGTGCAATAAATCCATGATCCCTTTGCACAATGTAATCTTTCTTTATTATATATATATGCATATAAGGACTGAAAACTCAATTATGTCTTTGAGAAAAGCAAAGCAGCAACAATAATTGGCATATGTAAGTTCTAATGAAATTTTTACATATGGCTTTATAATTCTATTTCAGCGACTAGATTCGAAAATGTTAGACACACTTGACTGTTACTAATTTCTACTGACTTGCAGCTAGAGTACTCAAACAATTTTGTTTAGCAGAGAAAAATGTAATATATACTAAGAATAGTAGTAAATGTTACGTTAAATGCTAAACGTTAAATATACATTCGTGACACTAAACAGCGTCATTTATAAAATTTGCCGGCAAAATATCTACTCTTTGAATGTGCTATTAGTTGAAGCATATTTTTCTTATTACAGCATTTATCTCATTTCGTTCATGAAAATATGCTACGTTGTAATTCATTTAAATTTGAGTTGATAATATATGAATTCCTAGCGCGGGCAAAAAGAATGGAGAGAAACGTCCTTTATTATTGAAATAGAAAAATAAAGTTAAGTTAAAATGCTCTAAAACAAAATGCACTAAATCTAATGGAAACAGTTTCAATGGCGCATATCCAGATCATAAGCCACGCAGTTGTATATTAAAGTAAATATTTAAGTCAATAAACAATTTTCGGACTTTATTGATGCTCCGAAGAGAATATATCTTTGTTTTCTCGTAAACAATTTTCAAGTCAGTAGGATGTCAAATCAGACTGCCTATATTCATATAAATTTATTTCATAAGTTGCTATAATTACACCGATCTATGAGGATTAAAGGAACTATGTACAATTATTACCTATCAACTTTTAACAGATCACTGCATTGTAGAGGTAGTCATTGACCTTGCCGTTTGCAGTGAAAGCATATCGCAAGCACCATTTTATTGATGAGTGGTTTTTCAACGATGACCTGCACACCTTTATTCATAACTTTTGTTTTTCAACCTTCAAAATAGAGAGGGGTTGACAATAACACCAAAGAAATAATTGCGTGATATATAAATATAAAACGTCTAGTTTGCATTCAAATAGAATTTGATAAAAGTAGAGGAGGTACAATTATGCAGGTGATTAATATACGCGCATTTTCCATAATATAAGATTGACGAATGCGAGACGACTTGTGTGTTAGATAAAAGAACCATTTCATTTCTCTTACGAGTTGAAACAAAACGTCAGAATAATGTAATGAGGTACATTGATGCATAACTCGGGTGGAAAATAGCGAATTAACTTACTAATGCTAGGACATCTCCGCAAGACAACAGATATTGCAAATGTGCCACAGATGCATCTTATAAATATCTAATCTGTTGATAAACGTTTTCAGTGATAATCTTTGATTTGTGCGGTTGAAGAAAATATGTTTGCTGGCTTGTAATGCATCTCTGAGCACACCATTTAACTTTTTTTTTTCCGTTTAATCTTGTGATGAGACTGAACAGTGGATTATACATGTAGCGAGTTTAAAATTTCATTTAAGTAGGTAACATTGAGGTGATGCATCATTTACAACTGATAAAAAAAAACATGTCGTTGCATAATTCGCAGTGTAATGATATATTCCGATTAGTATGCTATTCCTCGTTTCTCGATCAATTTTAAACGTGGATGTATACGTATTCACAAAGACACATGTATATAAATAACCATGCGATTCCATACATAATTCATTACCATTGATCTTCTACAACTCGAGTCATTTATGTATATAAAACTATGATACATTTTATATATATTAATCGTCACAAAGCCCGTTTATCACTAAACTGCATCTTCAAATGAGATGATAACAATTTTTTTCTTCTTTTCTTCGGTAATTGTATTTGTTTACTACCTGGAGACTCTTCTAGATTGAAGAGAAAAAAAATTGACAACATATCATAATGTGATGTTTTTGGGTACCGATTGTCTGTTAATTTTTGAAATAATTGCAACTATTGTGCTGGTGAAAAATAAATATTGATACAAAATGTGCTATAATGTTTTTCTAAAGTAGTTGTCGATAGTCATAGAAAAAATTCAAAATTATTAGATTAAAAGAAAAATATATTGATCGTTAGATCGGTAGACAGAAAGGCATTCAAACACACAAAATATATTCGAATTTATCTGTTGATATAATGGAATATAATTCGATATTATCCATCTATCTCCAGTTGTGTATATGTGTCTGTTCTTTTATATGCATACGTTTAACTTTTTTTCTTTTGCACAAATTTCTGTAAATTTATGTTTTGAGAATGGTTTCAAATTCTGCAATTGCGGTGATATTTTATGGAGCACCTACGAAATTGCATTTATAAATTTAAGTATATTCTTTGGTTACCAGTGGCTCTGTTTTTCATTCGACGACTAGTGATGAAAACCAAATTAATTATTAAATAGGATGCATTAAATTACACATGGTGAAAATAACTAGATATGCAAAAGTATTGTAAAGCATTCTGTATCAGAAAAGAGATATTCTTTTCTACTCTAGGTACGAGGCTCTAAATTTTGGGGGATTCGAGGCAGTCGATTAGATCGATTCCAGAATGCAGCTGGTACTTAATTTATCGACCCCAAAAGGCAAAGTCGTCCACGGCGAAATTTGAAATCAGAACGTAAAGATAGGGCGAAATACCGCTAAGCATTTTGCCCGGCGTGGTAATGCATCTGCCAGTTCACCACCGTATCAAAAAAGAAATATTATCGCACATATTTTCATATGTTAAATGTGGTATTATTTTTGTTATTAGAGCGATGTTTGGGCGTTTTTAGATAAATAAAAGTATACAATTACTACTTATAGTACATGGAGAAACATTTCGATCGAAAAGTGACCTTCTTGACGGCAATGTAGCACTAACTCAATGATGAACAATCTTAGCAAAAGAATCAACTAGCTTATATTTATTGTGTTCCTCTTACTCCCCATTCTATGTGTAAACTTCTACTTCAAATACATTTGTGATTGTTCGTTCACGTTATTCAGCACATACAAATATAGCTATCCCCATTACATAGCTATCAAATATAGATATCTCAGAGATGCAGCACAGAACTTTGTCAGTGAACAGGTCGAAGGTCTCAAAGCGACGAAAATATTTTGACAAATTAAATTTAAATGTTGAAGCGAATCTAACGGTTTTTTGTGTGTTATTTTAAATGGCTTATAAACACCTTCCACGCTGCAAATGTTTTCGTACCAGCACACGATCTCAGATCAGGTCACTTGCTATGCAAGTACATCTCCGCAGTACATATATATACATATATATATATATATATATATATATATATATATATATATATACGTATGTGTGTGCGTGCGTATATTTATATTAAATGAACAAGTGGAAAACAAGCGACCTATCTCCAGCATGCTTGAAATCACTGAGGCATTCATATATTGTCGAAAATCACCGAACATATACACGGATTGTAGGCGAGCGAGCGAGTGAAAAAACATTAAAATGACTTCAGATTAACTGTGATTTGGGTTCGATTTCGAGATGAAAGCCGTAAAACGAGCTTTTTTTCCTTCGTCAACACAATGCACGAAAAATATAAATGCAAATAATTATACATACCCGTACAAAACATATTCGCACGTGTACATACAAATATTTGCAATTATATATTAAAAGGTAAGTCACATTAATATTTTTTTATCCAAAAAACGCGTATATTATCAAAATGGCACCGCATAAAATGCTATTCTTATAATGACCAAAAATAATTATATTATATCATTTATTAATTCATAGTAGAACATAAGGATGAAATCACATTAATGATTTTTATCAGGTAGTCAGCATAAAAAAATTAATCATAGGTAATTTATACATTAAATTAATAATTATATATATATATATATATATGAGTGTGTGCGTGTGTGTGTGTTTAGTGTGTGTGCGTGTATATATAATTATATTTGTGCAGTTAAGGCGAAAAAACTTGCTTCAAATTGCCGAGGCATTCTGATACTACCGGAAAACTCCAAATATATATATATCCTCTATATATCCAATCAGCTCTTAACCACTATGCCATATCTCTTCTACGGACATATTGCGTAGTGGTTAAAAGTGCGGCTACTATTTCTAAGATTCTGATATCGATTCGAGCAGTTACCTGAATAATAATAATAATAAAAATAATAATAATAATAATAATAATAATAATAATAATAATAATAATAATAATAATAATAATAATAATAATAAGAAGAAGAAGAAGAAGAAGAAGAAGAAGAAGAAGAAGAAGAAGAAGAAGAAGAAGAAGAAAAAGAAGAAGAAGAAGAAGAAGAAGAAGAAGAACAATAACAACAGCAACAACAACAATAATAATAATTATAATAACATCGAAAAATACGTTAGGAATGAGAAGCCAGTTTCGAAATTTCCCCAGAACGCCTGAAGAAAGCAGGAAAGTATATCAGACGAAACGTTGTGTTAACAACAAACAAGATGAGGACAAATATCCGTCAAATGTAAATAATGTAAACCAGACGTATTATAAAAATCTGAGTTTATTTCATCGCATGAAACTATTAGTAGCTCAAAAACATAAATAATGTGTTTATTAAATGGTATCTATCTCTTACCAGATACAATACACTTTCTGTTGTTCTTAATTGCACGGAACAGTGTACATATATGTGGGTGTATATATGTCTATAATAATGATGATTGCTTCATCTCGCTAGATGATAGCCGTTCAGTCAAGACACTCACAACATTCCATCACACAGCACAATAATTCCGTTGATGAACCCTCAGGTGACTTTTCAGGTCAGCTAATGACTGATACGGTTTAAAACACAAGTGGCGGATATAATTCAAGTTTCTTCTACATTTTTGCCCTTTAAAATCTGATTGTGAAGGAATGTTTTTTTTTTTTTTTCTGAACTAGCATATGCCTTTTAAGTCCAGATATTGTCTTCCAAATTGTGTGACATATGATACAAGTCGTTAGCGGCGGTGTTTAAGATTATATGTGACATCATATGATTCATGTATCCTATTTTGACAAAACAACACGATCACACATAATACATGTCCAATATCCACCGTTGATTTCAGTTCCAACTGTATATGTATGCGTGTATGTGCGTGCGTGTGTGTGTGTGTGTGTGTGTGTGTGTGTGTGTGTGTGTGTGTGTGTTTGTGTGTGTGTGTCTATAAGTATGTACGTATAAATTTTATTTCTTTTTATGATTATACTTGTTTCAGCCGTTGTTCTGCAGCCATGCTGCGATATGACCTTCAACAGCTTCATTGAAGTAATCGAGACCAATATTTCTTGCTTAAGTCCAGTACATATTCTATTGATATTGTTTTCTAAATCTTTAACAAGTCAACACTGCGTGTTAAATAGCTGGGGACAAACACAAAATACAGTATATATATAAACATTCGCGCTCGCAGTCACATTCACGCAGAGGCATATATGCCAGGCCAGGAAGGTTTCCACACATTTTGTTTCTACAGAATTTATTCAGAAGGCATTGGACAACCTGAGGCTATATAAGTAAACACGTTCTCAAGTCACCACCCACTGAAACCGAACCAGACCACGCTGCTGTCAAGCGAACATCTTGACGACACGATGAAATCTGCGATGGCATATCATTCACTCTTCGTCTCTATCTTTTTTCTGTCTTTTTTCTTTTTCTCTTTATATATATATATATATATATGTTAAATATATATTTGTTTACCAAACTTTTGAGCTCTATTTAAAGTTGATATATATATATATATATATATATATATATATATATATATATATAAGTGTTTATATGTGTATGGATTCGTATATGTATGTGTACATCTGGGCATGTACGATTTTTCTTATCGCTTGTGAACAGACGTTATTTGACCCCGTAAATTGGAAGGTTTGAAGAGGGATCTATAGAATAATGATAACTGGTTTGATTTGGACGACAAAATACTGAAGGTCCTTTATCTTGGAGTCATTACAAATATTCAAGCAAGGAAAAAATTAAATGGCTAAGAATATAATATTCATTGATTTAATGAATCTCGTGCAAAAACAAATATATATTTAAATTCACATTTGTTACCAAACATTACTCTGAAATTAGTAATCTAATTATGCAAACTTTCGTTAGATTCATTCCCAAAATAAAGAATTTCGAATTGTAATTGGTTGTGAGAGTATATGACGAAATATAGAATTAATAGAATAACTAAATTGGATGAAATATGCAGAACCTATTTAAATGCTTATGAATTTTCATACGATGTATGGCAAAATTAATATGTAATTTATTACTTATTACTAGGTTAAGTATTTCGCTCATTTTTCATCTCAGGGTTTGGGGTGAATTGAATAATATCTCTGATCTAGTAAGACAGCGAGCATTTTCAAATGTATAGTCATGTATATGCCAATTTGCAATAGTGCAGGCTAGCATCCATGTGCTGCAACGATTTTTATCTGGGCTTTTAGGCTTTAAAATTTGTGTGTGTGTGT
>NC_142928.1:50388433-50450933 GCF_046866305.1 Octopus bimaculoides
CATAATAAAAGCCATTAATATAAAGAGTTTCGAGATAATGCGTTCATAATATGTAAGATAAAAATACGACATCATTGCAAATTTAATCAGTAATAGTTTTCACAGCTCCAGAGTAATACATAAGTTATTATGCAATTGATATATTTTAAATAAATATAAAATGAAAAAAATTAATATAATTTTTTGCGAAACTTCGCCATTACAATGATGCATATATTGCATTATATATTGCAAGAACACAACGAATACTGTGCAGTTATATATGAACTGTGATATCAACAAATAAAGAAAACACCTTCATACAATTTTTTCTTTTTAATAATGAATGTCTGAGAAACCTCAAATCATCCTATATATTAATATTATATTTCAGATCTCTTATTCATAAAACTTAAATTATATGTTTATTTTTACCTATAATCTTGGATAAACGTATTCATACATCCGTATGTACACACATAAAGTTATTCATGAATATATGTTAATATGATATATCAATATGATTTTTGGAATATTCTACTTGATAAAAATATGATGGACGAGTTTATGGAGCTGCGTAATGCATCAACACAAATTATATTTTTCTCATTCTTTTCACAAGGAAAGTTTTCATTTATGGTGGTCATTATTTTATAATAAAAATTATTTACCGGAATTTAGACGGGCACGAAACAGACAGCCAGAGGCCTTGGTGTAATATATTATTTTTGTTATATATTTTAGATTAAGACTCTGAGACCCCAGCCTCAACGAAAGATTATTGTGCAATAACAGTTTTTCCAAATATTTATTATCGCATTCTTGAAAATTTAATTTCCAATGTAGCTAACCGTATTTCCATACCAGCAGCTGAAACCACATTTAAAAATACCTCTTTTTACTTCAAGGATGTATTTCAGAAAACCAACTTTTCATATCAAATCACTTATATACATTGCGCATCGAAAAGGAACCAGTGATTTTTTTTTTTATCAAACACACTCTTGAAGCCTTCATATAAAACCTAGCCTAACAATTGGGCTGCTTACTAGTGATTCTAGGTACATCCCTTGAAAAACATTAAAGCGTAGCAAGGCATGTCAGCCATTGAAAATTTAGCCTTAAAAGGTGCTCTAATACCAAACAGAGTGATCAAATTTCTCTCTACAATTCTATAGACTCCAGTATATTCACTTAGCTATAAGTGCCTAGAATACATGTATTACGTATCGTGAAGGTAAGTTTAAAATGGGACCAGCTTTCACTTAGTTTCTACATACATAGTTATGTTGTAGGTCACAAGATGAATGATTTTCCACACGGCAGTTCAAGCACATTTGATTATGAACCAATACATTTAAATAAATTAGTCTGCAATTACAATGTACAATGAACAACAAGGACAGTTCTTAACACTATACGTAGAAATGCTTGAATGAAAATCTTTCACGCTATCACAATTTGCATTCACATATAACAACAACTAGAATTTGCAGTTTTCTTAAGAACAAGCATAGATATTCCTATATAGCCATTTACAGATACTTCTGTTCTAATCGCTATTGTGTAAATTGTAACCGAATGCATTTTATGTACACATCTGATATTCAACGTTATTCTGCACAACGTATCTTCCACGATTCCCCTTGCTGTCTCGGAAATGGATTTCTTTAACTGGTATAATAATTTTCTTGCATTTTCGTAGTTTTCAATTCTCCATGAATACAATCCCAAGCAGCTGCATCAAGTCTTCTTTAGCTTGGTTTTGGTATGTATATATATATATATATATACATATATATACATATATATATATATATATATATATATATATATATATATATATATATATATATATATATATATATATATATATATATATATATATATATATATATATATATATATATATATATATATATATATATATATATATATATATATATATATATATATATATATATATAAATATATATATATATATATATATTTACGTACGGGGAAACCTACTTTTTTTCTGTGGAGGTCTTATATGCCCAATTATTAAACTATTTTCTTTAGTTATTGGGCGGTGATCGCTTATAAACTTTAAGCTTATAAAATTCTATTACTATTATTTACAGAATTGTAAATTCGACGGCGATTACCAAAAGTGTTGCAGTGATATATATGTATATATATATATATATATATATATATATATATATATATAGAGAGAGAGAGAGAGAGAGAGAGATAGGTAGATAGAGAGATATATAGATAGATAGATAGATAGATAGATAGATAGATAGATAGATAGATAGATAGATAGATAGATTAAATACATCAGTGTTTATGTTTATAAGTATTTATGAGTTTCTACATGTATACACAAACACAATATATACATATATGCTGTGTTTGTATCTATGTGATTGAAACAACTAAAAGTACAATATATATATATATATATATATATATATATATATATATATTAATAATAACAATACTCATTGGAATGGATTTATAAATATTTATAAAGTCGCATCGTAACGTGCATTTCAAGGAATTAGATGTCACTTATGTCACTTAAAATCTTATGTTCGTATTCTTGGGACGATTGCCAGAAAATTGCAAAAAACAACATGCTGCACAACTTGGCATTCGCGCTGGAAGCCCCAATAGGTATAGTTTAGAGTATTTCGGTGTCAACCGGAGGATATGTAGCAAGAGTGATAAAAACAAAACATCTAGTCAACATCATGTTGTTTAGTGTGATCATGGTTTTTGAGTGATAGTGACGTTATGCCTCCATTCATTTTCTAACAAGGCCTCATACTCAATACGAAGGCCTACATCAAGTGCCTGGAGGAGGTAGTGCTGCTCTTGGTCAAGAGGCTTGCTGCTGCTAACTCTGCACCAAGCCACGTGAGCAGGAGAACCTAGTCATGGTTCACACACAATTTCTGCGACCATATCCTCTGTAATCTGGCCACCTAACTCCCAGACTGGAATCCCCTTGATTACTATGTGTGGGTAGCTTTTGAGCAAGAGACCAACAAACACCTTGTAACATCAAAGCTGAACTGAAAGCAAGGATTATGGCAGCATTCACTAACTTAATCAAGGAGACTGTCCAGAAGATTTGCAGCAGATTCCGAAGTGCTCTGGAGACCGTGGTTGAAACCAATGGTGTTTTATTCAAAACATTTACTCTTTAATATTTCAAAATACTTTTATGTAATTTTGGTAAATATATCTGTTAAAATGCGATGTCGGCGTTATTTTCATTTTTGCTTAATTTAGATGACAGTTTATATACCGCACTCTCTATAATATATATATATATATATATATATATATATATATATATATATATGAATACAAAAATATACAAGGTATAGAGATACTGAAGATTCAGTATACACCACGTGACAAAATTATGACTTGAAACTATGTGTAAAAAAATATAAAAAGTGGAAGAGAATTGTCTTAGTTTCATATGGTTTAATATCTTTTTATAAATATATGCATATTGTATGGATGTCGTGAAATCCAACCGGTTTCTGCTATTTAAATTAGCTTTTCAGGTCACATTGTACAGTAATCAGTTCTCGTAACAGAGGGTTTTCGTCAGTTTGGATGTTTGAAGAATAAGAGAACTTATTACTGTACAATGTCCCTTTCTTTTTCCTCCTTTCTTTCTTTTTCTCCTCTTTGAGATATATTTAGAATATACACCTTCCAAACATTCATTTGTGGAAGGATTTTTTTGATAAAGTGTAGTTCTGTATGAAAATACATTAGCATAGTATTTGCAAATTAACTATTTGAAAATTAATCAGTAAATAAAATAAAATGAATATATATATATATATATATATATATATATATATATATATATATATATATATATATGGGGGGGGCGTGTGCATATATACATACATACATACACACATATATATGCACTTACACACACCTATAAGTTCTGTGATTATTCGACGATTTCTTCCATTTCTGTTGCTCCATTGCACTCAGATATGTTGATATGTTGAGAAATTTAATTCAAACAGCTAATTTTAATTCAATAAATTAATCTATTTATAAAATGTATTGGAGTACTTATGAATTAGCTATTATTTATTTAACAAAAATGTAATTCATTAAGGAACGTTTCGGTCTCATTTTTTGCTTATACTATAATGTCAGTCATAGAAAACTAGAAAACTAAATCTCATAAAGGATAGAAATATTGCTTTGCGTGAATTACAAAATTACTGTTAAGTACTCGTACTTTTATTTTGTAACATCGTCTCCGGGCAAAATCAGCTTTGCATATATACTATATTGCATGACATTGCTTAGAATTATCCGATATATGTATAGGTATCATTACATTACACTATATGTTTAACTAAGCCGATTCGCAATTCTACTGGGACTGGTGACTACATTTTGTGAAATTATAATCGGTAAATTTTGCATGATAGACGCAAGATCGACCATTGGAAGGAATTTCCTGACTTAATACGTCAAATGATAGCTTGAGACATGATAGAAAAATCCGCTCATGAACATTGCTGTGAGCAAAATATTTGGAAATATCACATGGTCTCCAAATTATGGTGAAAAACATGACTTCGTGATATTTATTTCAATTTGTATATGTACGCATAAAGAACATGATAATAGCAGTTTTAAATCTGTAACATTACCAGTCTACTGTAAGAAATACATGTTCAGAAAAATGTGCCATCCCGGTTATGACCTTCACAGCTACAAGGAAATGAATATGTTTTATTTCAGCAATCGCAAGTAATTAATAAGTAAAGATCAGTCAGAAAACCAAGAGACAAGTTTATCGAATTCCTCAAGCCTACTACAGCTGCTTTTTCGTCTTTCAACGTATGGACTGCGAGAACGATTTTGACGTATATTTATCAACTCTCACTACTCCTCCTGAGCTTTGATAGCGTCGTTTACACCACCTTTTGCTAGAAATGGCAGTCAAATATCTTGCTGAGTTAATTTCCTGCTAATGATTTTTTTTCTAGGCAATTCAATTTCTTATAACTACGACAGTATGGCCATTTCCATACTCCTCCTTTCGCTGCTTTCGACATCTATGACAAGTTTTCTTACCAATAGGATCCACCCACGTGCCAAGTTTGTTTCTTTTGATCTACCATTCGCGTCAAGTTTACAATTTCTCCGCATATCTATTGCTTAGTACTGCTGTTATGAATTTTTGACTGTTTCAAATGTCATTTTTTCCGTTTCTCACGGCCGGAGAATAAGGAAACTTGAAACTTTTTCAACCGTACGGCAACATTTTCATCCTCCTTTTTCGTCGCCATTTCTCCTCTGTTCCTGGCTTTTTCACTTTTCTTTGAATTTGATTACTTTTTATATTATATTTTTTTTTTCAGGACATCTATTGACATACATATTGTTTTATGAATATTCTATATATTAGTAAAATTGTGTCAATGTTCGCACACTTGCTTGCATGCCTTCACCCAGTTATACACATGCACCATACACAATACTTTTGGATTGCTTTCTCATGCTCACAGCGCACTTGTAAGACACAACATACCTCCATTACACCCCTGGATGGTCACGTTAGAAATAGAAAGTTGCCCGTCTCTTGCAACCTGCCAGCATGTCACTGTTTTTTTGCCACTCGTGTGCACACAAACCTTGCCTCAGTTGCGCTCGGACAGTCATTGTTTTGCATTCTGAGCACACAAACCGGGACTGCTATTCGAATTCACTCTAATAAATCCTTTTCTCTATACACTTCCTTGTACTCTGTTTCCCGAGATGCACAATGTTCTCAACATCTATGTTGCATGCACACACACACAGATACGTTACAGACATTTGAATGTTGAATTTTCACTTTGGACCTCAAATATTCCATTTATTCCATTCTGTTTTCATCAGGTTTTAGTATTTTATGTTGTATACATTTTTATTATTTTCATCGTTGCATACAATTACCTCTGCCTACTGGCTGTGTAGCGGTAACTACATAGTTGAATATTCTCCCTTGCAAGAAAGATCATAGAGTAACCTCTCTTTCTAAGTTTCTCGAAGCATCTGTGTCATGAGATGTGATTCTTAATTATTCAAGAAGCTTAACGTTTCTCTTGGAAGTTTCTAGAATGTCTATTTCCCATGCATTTTGTTTTAGTTTCCAAGAAATATATATGACAGAGTTTTGTGGAAATCCAGCAGACAATGAAAGAAAACTACTTCACATACATCTAAAATTATATTTACTATGGACAAATTGAAATATTAAAATTGTTGAAAGGAAAGCGACAATGCTGAAAGAGATTATATCAAGTCAGATAATTTAAGTATTTTATTTCGACTCAGCAATTGACGCATTCTCTTTGATATATCACTTTTCATTCAAAAGTATTCAGAGACTATAGATCGAGCAGACATGCAAGCATATATATATTCTGTTGTTCTTTTATTCTTTTACTTGTTTCGGGTATTTGACTGCGGCCATGCTGGGGCACTACCGTTAGTCGAGCAAATCGAGGCCAGGAATTTGTAAACCTAGTACTCATTCTATTAGTCAAACCAGTATCGGTTGTCATGTGACGTTCGGGAGGACAAACACAGACACACACATACATACAAACACACACGCAGACACATACATATATATACGACGGGCTGCTTTCAGTTTTTGTCTACCATATCCACTCACAAGGCTTCGGTCGGCCTGAGCCTCTAGTAGAAGACACTTGCCCAGCGTGCCACGATGTGGGACTGAACTGGGAACCTTGTGGATGATAAGCAAGCTAATTTCCACAAAGCCACTCCATATATATATATATGAAGTTGTCATATTATTATAAAGTAAATTATTGGAACTATCAAAGTTTTATGTTTGTTCACTGTACTTCACTATACTTCATCCAAAAAGGCTCGGAAATATATATACACTACAAATCTATGCAGTTTTAACAATGTAAGACACTTCGATATCTTTGTTAACTTGACAACTATTAAAACTGCCTGCATTCCATTAGCTGATATGTGCTAGATAGGTAATATGTCACGAATTGTCAATACTTTGGGAGATGCCACAGTATAAACAATTCAGTAACGTCTAGAAATAATCGCAAGTAGCAAGTCTTTTTCCTTAAATACAGAAAGGAAGCTGTTTACATTGCAATGCATTTTTGCTGTTTATATCTCCAAAAGGAATACACTTTCTATAATCCACACTGAAATGGCACCTAGATATCAATGAAACCATTAAATATCTCCGTATAACAGGTCTCTGTGTTACATTGTCTTTGTATGAAATAGAGAGTTCTGTTTCTAAAAGAGAAATACATTTAAAGCGAAGAACGTTGGTGTTGTACTTTTTCACAGCATGCTGCAATATTCGAGTTATAATTGATGAAGTACCACGCTTGAATATACCAAGTAGAATGCTATAAAATGCACAGCAAAATCTTGCATCATACCCAATGTAACCATCTATTAAATATGTGTGTGTGCGTATGTGTGTGTGCATGTGTGTGAGAGTCTCTGTGTGTGTGTGAGAGAGAGACTCTGCGTCTATGTGTGTGTGTTATATGCAATATCTCAATGTATCTTGGATGTGAAGGTGTCTGTAAAAAGCATTTTTCTGAACAGAAATAAAGAAGCAGTAGACAAGTGTAATGGACTTTATTTATTAATATTGTGAGACTATATTAAATCGTTTTTGATTACACAATATCGAATATATATCTTCGTAACGGTGCTAATAAATAGTCTCATTTCAGTGAATGAAAAACCCCGCTTCTTTTCTTATTTAATAAGTACATACATTTCAGTATTTCCTGAAGCCCCAAACATACAAGAACGACTTGGAAATATCTTTTTTGTATAAGATCGAGTGTTATCTGAAATCTGTAAGCTTTTATCTATTAGGTTATTGAAATAATATACTCAACACGTCAGTAATTTTCTAATTAAAAAAGTTACAAAACTACAAATAAATCGACCTGTGCGATATGTATAGACTCTAATGAGTGGGTGAGTTAAAGATCAATGCACTGATAATACAATATTACTGAAAGAGTCCCAAAACTGTATTAAGTATATTCTAGCAAATACCTCTTTTTCTGTCGAGACACATATTGCGAATAAGTAGTTACTGTTCTATATTGTTCTAGTCCTTGTATTCTACACTGTTTTTACACAGTTTGGGATGAGATTTATAGATATATTCCGTAGCACAGAATAGCATTCAAATTTAATACTTTTAACGCATAATTATTGTACGAACATATACGTATGTGGTTATACATTGTGTGCATCTATTTCTCTCTAAATGTATGTATATATATTTGCATATATATATATATATATATATATATATATATATATATATATATATATATATATATATATATATATGTAAATATATAAAAACAAAAGGATAAAGAGAGCAAAGGTAAGGTTGAAGAATTTTATGTATAGAGTCTTACAGCTGTTTCTGGGAAGATCCAGTACATCCCTTCATCGGAGACAGAAAAAATAAAGTTATCTATTATTATATCCATAGGCGGATATTTTTAGTATGAAGCGGTAAAGAGTGTGCTGTGCTGAAAAAAGAGAGAACAGTACTTGAAGAGTAGTTTCATTCCAGTGGTAAATATCCGTGTAGAAATTCGTGCAGATTAATCCTCGTGTGAATAATCCGGAAATTTATGTTGGAACGAAAGTTGATATAGCTTAGGTGGCAGAGGTATATATATTCCATCTTGCAATAGATTTTTACTTGTTTACTTGAAGGATGTCCAAGCCAAGTGAAAAGTTAGTGGTAATTATGTCAAGTCAAGACGATAGAATTTGGAAGGGGATAGAGAAGATACGAGAGTTCTGATGGTGAGTTCAAAGAAAGGCACTGAGAGAGAAGACAGAAGAGGTAAATAGAGAGAGACAGAGAGATGATGATGGTAGTGGTGGTGATTGAGGGGTGGATATACATATAGTATATAAAGGTATTATGCCTGCCTGTCATGCAGAACGCAGGGGTTCAAATCCCTGCCTGTCACGCAGGAGACCGGCTTTCGATTCCCCACCGGGGAGGCTCATACTTTTAAAGGCGGTGCTCCAGCATGGTTGCAGACAAATGACTGAAACAAGCAAAATACTACAAGAATAAGTAATCATCGTATTCCAATTTCTTTCGTTTTTCAATGAGATATAGATGAGCGACTATCTTTCCATAGAGAAACAACACAGTCTACGCTTCCAGGTTTCCTGGAGAAAGCTTTTAGAAATAAGTCAATAACTTTAGCATTAATTCCGTGAAATACTTACGGGTTCCACTAGTACAATTCATTTTAGTACAATTATATAAGTGTGCAATTATATAAGTGTACGTGTTTATACGTAATGATCATCAGGTACACTGTCCTTTAAAGGAAGGGTTGCTAACCTATAGTAATCGTTTGGTTTTTACTTATTTCATTGACGTAAAATTTATGGTGGAGATGGAGTATATGTAATCTGGGTATACCCCCCACTTTTAAAATTTTGTTTTTTTTACGGAATCCTATGTTTCAGACCATGGAGAATCTGATTCTGGAAAGAAATTTTCAAAAATCTCAATTTCAAAATGTCGACCCCCCCCCCGGGTTTTATATAGATCCACAGGGTAAACCTAACCCTAACTCAAACCCTAACCCTAACCCTAACCCTAACCCTAACCCTAACCCTGACCGTAACCCTGACCCTAACCCTAACCCTAACCCTGACCCTAACCCTAACCCTAAACCTAACCCTAACACTAGTTTTGTGAGATTTGGCTGTTATTTCTAGCATGTAAATAGCCTGCTTGGTGGGGGGGGGATTGAAATTTTTCAAAATTTTTTTTTGAGAATCGGAATCTCCATAGCCTAAAACGTGGGATTCCGTAAAAACAAAAATAATAAATAAGGGGGTGGGGAAAGGTTCAGATTACATATAGTCCATCTCTACCAAATTTATAATAGAAACTGACGTTTTAAAAATTTCAAATATTTGATCCATGCTTAAATGTCTAAAGTTTGAATTCAGTAATTACTCATTTTAATTTTCATCATCTCATTCTTGGTTAGATTGATCACACAATTCCAATAACTAAACAAATATGCAATCTCCTTGAAATGAAAGAGTATTACAGATATTGAATATTTTGCTATTTTGTCGAAGCATGGTTTATATTCTGACTAATTTGAGTTTTATCTATGATATGAAACCGTGATATCTTTGAAATGCACGAGCAAATGAAAACGACGATTGATGATATATTTATAAGCCAGTCTAAGTAGTCCCATGCATCATTTAAATTCACATCATGATACTTGTGAGTTATAAGTTACACTTGCGTGAACCAGCTTCTTCTTTATTTACACTCACAGGATGATGTGATCTCAGTACAGCAAATCTAAGAAAGATATGTGTTTTACCTCAGATACTGTGCGCATTCTGGGGTACCTGTAAACTTCTATACTTACTATGCTATTTGCCTAACAAATATATTATGACAGCCAAATCTTAAAACAATAACTACTTACATATCTGAGTGATTCGGTCGATTCTAAATATTGCGAATACTTCTCCATTAACAATTTCATATTTGAACCAACAGGAAGTATTACATTTGGTTCCGTGGAGAATTATAGTTTAACATAATGTTTGCCAACATCAATCGTGTTCTAAAAATTACAACAAATATTAGGTTCAAACATACATCCATTTCAAGTATATTCGGGCGTATTTCTTTGCTTTCCCTATCAAACTCGAAAAATAAAGTATGTGAGAATTTCCTTTCTACATATGTCAAAATAGTGTTACATATCCAAATTTCTGAAAGCTGTCATATTCTTAGCTGTCAGGTAATGATACATCCAGCATGACGTACGATTCACACAATTCTTAATTCTAAGATCAAAATAGAGATTATAATATAACAGAAAAGATAGTTTTGCAACCATGAAAGCTAAGAATATGGTAAATAGAGAATAGGAAATTTAGAATTTCAAATCCATAAAAAATAAATGTGAAAATATAAATATATATATATATTAAAGTGCCTAAATGCACTGGAAAAAATACATTACAAACAGATCAAAGACTTAACACGTTTTCCCGAGTTTTCCATAGTGTATTAACACACTTTCGAGTGTCCACACTTTTGCACGCACACACACTTGAGCGCGTACACTCGGGCGCGCACACACTTATAAATGGATCTAGGTGTTCATAACAATATATATATAAAGAGAGAGAGAGAGAGAGAGAGAGAGAGAAAGAGAGAGAGAGAGACAAAGAAAGAGAGAGAGAGAGATAGAGCGTGTGTGTATGTGATGCGCGTGCGCAGGTTTGTATATAAATGTATGCACTGGACATGAATAAATATATATATATATATATATATATATAAATATATATATATATATATATACTCATATATGAACACACACAAATGTGTTTATACATATTCATACGCATCTACCACTGTGTGTGTGGGTGTGTGTGTGTGTGCGTGTGTGCATGCTATGGCTGACTGGGCGATATATATTGTTTCAACGAGGAGTGTACATTGTATGCGTAATATAATATGCTGGGAAACAATGTTATAATATCCAGATATTCAGAGATTTGACTAAATAATGGTTTATCTAGAATATAATGTAAACTAAGTGCAAGGTTTCTCACCAAGTAATTCTATTGTCGTCTGTAATATACAGTGAATATAAAGCAAATAAAACTCACCTTTCTTTCCATCCGAATTCTAACCAGCCAATGAAGTTTACATTATTCCATTAAATCTGCTTTCTCCGCTGTCAGCTAACTTGAGTGGTTTAACTTCCTGAAATTTGTCTTAAGATCATATGTAGTATGTTAAGTGCATTTCCCTATGTTTACAGCCCATCTCTATTTCCTAACACTTCATGTATGCTGTAAGAATGCGAATGACATGTCAAGAACTTGTATATAAAAGAGGCTAACTGGTAGATAAGTAAATAAATATATAAATTGATGTCGAGTGAATTTTATCTCCACAAGTAACTTTTTAATTTTATCGCAGTATAGAATAAACTGAATGAAGTTTTATCAATATGTCTTAGTTAACTGTAAAACGTTGGTTCGCGTGAATTTGTTTTACACTTTAGCAAAGAACGCATAAATTATAACAGTGAATGATAACTAGATATTATGATATTGAATATAACTACTTCTAATAGTCATTAATATGTTCATATAATTTTATAACTGTGTGCAAAAGATTACAATGTCGATGAAATAAATGCACAAATTCAGTAATGAGCATTTCATGAACAAAGACTCATAGTTGAACACAGAGTTTTTTTATTATTTCGTTTCTTCTAAACTTGACCAACAGCTAAATTTTCAAATCAATCCTGCTTTGCTTGTACTGCAAGATCTTGCAGTTCACTCTATCATGTACCAAAGACAATATATGATGTTAAAGTGTTTGTTGGTCAGGAATTATAACATACCATGGTAAGGCGGCAAGCTAGGAGAATCATTACCGCGCTTGATGAAAAGCTTAGTGACATTTCGGTTCAACATATAACTCCAGTCCATGACTTACATATATGCAATGCAAAGAAAATAATACTACAAAGTCATGTTCATATATAAAGGAAGCATCACATTTCGCACTTAACTAAAGATTGACATTAATGGGTGGATAACCACTACCAATACAATACTTATTGTATTGACCCCAGCGACACTGAAATACATAAAGTAAAAAAAACAAATAAGATATACAACTGCCACAGTGCATTTCGGCCGACAACTCCATGGAAAATATTTTCTTTCTATTATGTTATTAAGAGTTCAAAATCGAAACTGAACTCGGGTATTATCTGCAAATAGGGCAATAGCACCAATAAATTACAGGGGAGACTCATTTAGAGAAGAAATGACGAATAGAATTGCTTTTTAATGCATACACAGCCAAAGAGTTATAGAAAGATTAAACTGGAAGGCAGTGAGCTGGAAGAAACTGGAGCACGCCGGGCGAAATGGTTAGTTCTATTTCGTCTGTCTTTACCTTCTGAGTTAAAATTCCGCCGAAGTCGACTTTGCCTTTCATCCTTTCGGGGTCGATAAATTAATTACCAGTTGCATACTGGGATCGATCTAATTGACTGGCTCCCTCCCCCAAAATTTCAGGCCTTTTGACTCGAGTAGAAAAGAAAGATTAAATTGGAGGGAAACGGTTATTGATTATTGGAATGTTAATAGAATACAGAAAAGAAGATTACGATTTTATCTGGAGAGAATTATGAAATTTTTCGTAAGGATATGAGAAGTACGTAGTGAATATTTATTTAGTATAGCACAATGGAGAAAAGCGGCATTTTAGGGAAAAAAGTGATTTTGTTGGAAGCGCCATACAGTGTTCTTCATAAGCAGAAAAGAGATCAGGGGTGATGGTTTTGTTTGTTTAAAAATTTACTGAAGAAAGAGTTGACATGAATTAGCACCGAGGATAATGTAGATCTTAGGATTGAGAAATAAACATGACTGTTCACCCATTGAAGAATATGCCACTCTATAGATGGGACTATACATAATATTGTAATTGAATGAACATTTATGTAATTAAATTTATTAAACATCTATAAATGTGATTTTCTTCAATAAATCACTTTAGCTATTTACTAGCGATTTCGTTTTGCATATAGAGCAGATTACTATGACCATGTTGCGAGAAACAAAAGGGTCGATTGATATTCTTACAAATATTCCTTTACAAACCGGCAGGCAAATAAAACCCACCGAACTGGTATAGTAAAGAAAACCAATTTATTCTGTAATTGGAGTGGCATGCAAATTTGATGCCAAAGGTAGTTTTTGTACCAACTTCAGTAACGAAATTAGCAGCTGGAACTCCGTCGGTTACGACGATGTATGTTGCAGCTGATCTGATAACGGAAGCGTGAGTATACTTAACGGTGTTTTCGGGGAGATTGAGCGTGACACAGAATGTAGTCCTTTGGTTTACTATTACGGCGTATTTTCCTATCTGAGTATACTGGGGCAACGTAAAATAAAGTAACTTGCTCATGGACACAAAGCGCTGACTTTTTGACCGGGAGTCGATTTTCTTAAACGTAAGTTACGTGCCTTCACAGCTAACGAGATTAGCTAGATCGCGATTCTACCACTTCTACTGCTGCTTTGGGACCTACGACAGGAAAACTCAAACTTAGTTGATTATGTTGTGTAGTCGATGAAAAAAGTATCTCGTTTGTACTTGATGTGAGAACATGAAAATGAATACAAAGTATGTTTGTATAGTTCTAGTATAGAGGAAGAACACTAAAGTTACGAATATTGGACGCCATCGGCGTCCAAAATTCAGGAAGCAAGCTACTTATCACACAGCCAAGCCTGCTAGGCAATATGTCAACTAATTCCCAAGAATGTGTTATACGCATGTACAACCTGTAAGGTGTTCACAAACAATCGAGCAGCAGTACAGTGTTGGTATTCATCTTATTACAGGTAACTCTTTTCCAATATTCAGATGACTTCGTTTCCTCCATGACAGCTAAATGTTTCTCCACTGCATCTGACCAATGCCAATCTCGTTCACTATTCACCAATGCATCAAAAACGATGATATAAATAATCATCAAATTTAGCCAAAGCACCTTGTATATAAATTAGTAAGAGAGAGAGAAAGAGAGAGAGAGAAAGAGAGAGAGAGAGAGAGAGAGAATGTGTGTGTGTCTGCGTGCGTTTGTGTGTGTGTGTGTGTGTGTGTGTGTGCGCGTGTGCGTGTGCGTGCGTGCGTGTGTAGGACCATTAAAGAACGATCATGTTCAATGTTGATATTCCAAATCATCTCTGAAATTAATACGGCTGTTTGTTATCTCCTTTCACAATTTTATTTCATATGTTTACAGCATATTCCATAGAAGATTGGATAAAATATAAGGCTATATTTTGTAGTATAGTATAACATTGAAACATGAGACTTTTAATGAATCAGAAATATATTTTCAATTACAATTAGGAGAGAGAAGACTTTGTTATCGAGGTATCAATCCAAACACACTATCAAAGAAACAACGAGATAAATGATAAAGATGTAAGCACTTGAAATATAGACATATTGTATTTGGAAAATATATTAAAAATGAAAGGAACTTAAGAAATTATTAAAACTACAGAAAGTTACATTTATAAGATATGATCTTCACATTTTATAGTACACAAAACTAACACGTGAAATGATGCTTTATATACACCACATTATTCAAGTCAAAGAGTATCTACATCAATACATATGTCGACACATACGACTATGCTATGCTGTACATTAAAAGAACACAATAAAATACCACATATACATATATATATATATTATATTAAATTAGTAATAGTTGAATGAGATTCATGAAGCATTTATACGTTACGTTACGTTACATTTACGATTAACAAACGCAAAAATATTTAAAATTCTGAGAGAATGATAACCGACAATTGCCTGAAATATGACAATTCTCACTTTAAGGGAAATAACGTCAAACGACAGAATGATAGAGGACTATGGAAGAAAATAAACTAACTGTCTAGTAACTTTTTTATAAATCGCAGAACAGAAACCAGATTATGTTCCATATAAAATAAATTGCTGCAGATTTATTCCTAAATACACCTGTCTAACTGTACATTTTTTTTCAAAATGCCAAATAGTGTTCTCTGGAGAATTTCTCTTCTCTTCTTAAAGATAACAGTAAATATAAATGAAAATGTTATATACACCTAGTAATAAATATGTGTATGTGTTTTTGTGTTGATGTGTATATGTATATATAGATATATATACATACATATACATACATATAGATGTGTGTGTATATGTGCATGCGTTTGCTTAGTTTAGAGCACAAGCCTGCACACGCATATACACTCGCATATACACTCGCATATACACATACATACAAACATATGTGTGTATGTCGATACACATATATGTGTATGTAGATACGCATGTATATATGTATAGTTATTTCTGTTCACCTGAGAATGGAACACCCTCAAGGATTCTATCTACCAGAACTCTTTTTCCCTATGACTCTAGAGAATATTATCTTCCCACATTACCATTCTCAATTCCCTCTTGGTCACAGTAAAACAGAACATAGACTTTTATCTTAGCTTTAGTTATTGATTATCAGATTATATCGTAATCTTCTTACACGCTGTCAAATTGTACTTTTATTTCACTGCTTAGGTTTCATTTAGACGCCGAGTGTATATTTGTTTCAAGTGACGAACGAATACCTCTGATTTAATTATGGACATGTTAGTGTTATTTAAACTTGCTTAAAATAAATAAAGATAAGTACCTTCAGAATATAGAAGTTTATACTATTTTAATCGCATAAGCTCGCGCATTCTGTAGCTTGCATTAATCTAACAGTGTCACAAAGAAAGAAATAAACATAAATATACGAAGGAATTTCAGGGAAAATAAAATATACTCACCAAAAGAAAAAAGACAACACATCCTGAGCTTCATATCACGAGACATTCATAAACAATAACTAGATAAGATAACTTATCATATTTTATTTTAATTCGAATTCCAAAAATGTTCTGTGGTGTAAACTAATTGAATTGAAAACATGTAAAATGTGCACAAAATCTACATTTGAGATATTACAGTATATAATATGCACATCAATATATACATACGAAAACTGAGACAATTTCAATAGAATATAATGTTATATACGACATTGAACAGTTTTAAATTATCCATTGATGAATTCTGCAAATTTTGATGTACTTAATATTATGAAGATGATAACTATTCATTTGTATGATCGGGACACAGACTTCACATAAATTAAAAAAGTTTTTGCAGTACTTCAATATGTTTCTTTTCATAGTGGAGAAAGTGAACAAATACGATCGTGCAACTCTAATCAAATATACTCCGTTCGCAACCAATGTCTTTTCTATTTACACGGTTTATGATGGATATTGTCTTTATAATACAGATACCAAATTGTAAATATACATATCTTGGAAGAGTATATATATATATATATATATATATATATATATATATATATATATATATATACATAATCATAAATATATAGGGATTGACAGTAACCTGCTTCTCCAACATACTGAGAATTCAGAAATAGCAGTCAAAGAACTACTGATTTCAAAACTACAAATTATTACTCTAGATTGATAGCGATATTTATGATACACACAGAACAAAAAACAGTAGAGAAGAGTAAAAAAACACTTGCCTTTAGTTAATTTAGTACGATCGTTTCACAGTTAAGAGTAAATAATACTCTATTATGATCTTCACCTAAATATTCTAATAAATTTGTTAATGTCTAAATAACTCACGTTAATTTTGACCATGTGAACATCAATACCACGTGAGGAAGACGTTAAGAAATTTATCGGCCAGTAAGTTCAAAATCCCTCGCTCATACTGAGCTACCCGGCAAAATTGTTAATTATTAATTTTATTACTAATTGACGATTCCCTGTCCTGCATATCTATACTTTAATAATAACTCTAAGGTGGATAGTTAAACCACAGAAATTCGTACGAGTCTCTTTCCTATGCGGGACTATTTCTGATGCACACTGAATTGAAATTCATTAGGGCGAGGGATTTTGAACTTACTGGCCGATAAATTTCTTAACGTCTTCCTCACGTGGTATTGATGTTCACATGGTCACAATTAACGTGAGTTATTTAGACACTAACAAATTTATTAGAATATTTAGCTGAAGATCAGAATAGAGTATTATTTACTCTTAACTGTGAAACGATCGTACTAAATTAACTAAAGGCAAGTGTTTTTTTACTCTTCTCTACTGTTTTTTGTTCTGTGTGTATCAAAAATATCGCTATCAATCTAGAGTAATAATTTGTAGTTTTGAAATCAGTAGTTCTTTGACTGCTATTTCTGAATTCTCAGTATGTTGGAGAAGCAGCTTACTGTCAATCCCTATATATTTATGATTATAAATGTTTTTTATCGAAAAAGGTTTTTTCATACTGAGCTACCCGGCAATATTGTTAATTATTAATTTTATTACTAATTGACGATTCCCTGCCCTGCATATCTATACTTTAATAATAACTCTAAGGTGGATAGTTAAACCACAGGAATTCGTACGAGTCTCTTTCCTATGCGGGACTATTTCTGATGCACACTGAATTGAAATTCATTAGGGCGAGGGATTTTGAACTTACTGGCCGATAAATTTCTTAACGTCTTCCTCACGTGGTATTGATGTTCACATGGTCAAAATTAACATGAGTTATTTAGACATTAACAAATTTATTAGAATATTTAGCTGAAGATCAGAATAGAGTATTATTTACTCTTAACTGTGAAACGATCGTACTAAATTAACTAAAGGCAAGTGTTTTTTTACTCTTCTCTACTGTTTTTTGTTCTGTGTGTATCAAAAATATCGCTATCAATCTAGAGTAATAATTTGTAGTTTTGAAATCAGTAGTTCTTTGACTGCTATTTCTGAATTCTCAGTATGTTGGAGAAGCAGGTTACTGTCAATCCCTATATATTTATGATTATAAATGTGTTTTACCGAAAAAAGGTTTTTTCATACTGAGCTACCCGGCAAAATTGTTAATTATTAATTTTATTACTAATTGACGATTCCCTGCTCTGCATATCTATATATATACATATATATATATATATATATATATATATATATATATATATATATATATATATATATATATATATATATATATAGATGTCCTATTAAAGGCATCTCTGTATTTTAAATATATATATATATATATATATATGTGTGTGTGTGTATGTGTGTGTGTATGCGTGTGTGTGTGTGTGTGTGTGTGTGTGTGTGTGTGTGTGTGTGTGTGTGTGTGTGTGTGTGTGTGTATGTGTGTGTGTGGAGTGTTAGGTGTGATGTACAGAAGTAAATATTGAAAAAAAAGTCGTCAGAATTTTGGAATAACTTCTTTCATTTATTTTATACATATATTAGCGCTTGCGTTCGTCTTTGGAACTTGTCAAATATAACTATTGATATATAATATGCATATATATATATATATATATATATATATATATATATATATATATATATATATATATATATATATTTATATATATATCGATATGTAATATTCACAGCTTCACACAAATTCACGTAGATGACAGGATTCAATACGTGAGTAAATTTGTATATTTATTAGAAAATGTATCGGCAGTCATTCCAAAATAAGACCTGCTTGTAGTGTGTCAAATAAACCAGTAGGAGTCTGGAAATAAGATATGCGATTGTAAATATATCATTGATTTCTGGAAGGGAATTAAAGAGGATATGCACGATATTCTTCTTGAGGAAATAAACAAATAAGTTGTGTAAAGGAGGGCCGAATGTCTTCGGTCATGATTTGGGCGTGGCTACAAATATGAAGACACGCAACATTTGGTGTTCGCTCTAACGGCGATTGTTTGACCTGAGTATTATTTCAATGAAGTGATCGGAAGCAATGCCTAAATGATGATGATTGTTCCCTGAAAAGCTAAATTTGTTATTTCAAACATTTTAATTTAAAAACATTTTTTAATCGTCCGATAAAACTTTTTTAGTCGGTGGATATTTATTTTATTTTATTTTATTTTTTCCTTTAATTATTTTATATTTGACTATTAGATTTTTTGGTAGTTTTTTGAATTTTTAGCCGTTTAAATTTAACTTTTTGTTAGGCCGATTTATTTCTATTTTATTCGATTATAGTATTTTACTTTCTGGATTTTACGTATATGTATTATTTTTTATGTGTTTGGGAACCATGGAGATTTTTTATACGATTAGTTGAGTAGTGGTTTGTAAGTAAACTCATCAACCCGAATTTATTGTTTGTGTTATAACCGATGCTTCTTTACCTACATATATATACATATATATATATACAGACATATATATGCGTGTGCATGTGCCTCTGTGTGTGTGTGTGTGTGTGTGAGTGTGTGTGTATGTGCGTGTGTGTGTGAGTGTGTATGTAAGTTTGTGCGTGCACGATAACTTGTAATTCAAATCTTTACTGATGTCGGTTATACCTGCACATCGCCTTCAGCAGTTTTGATAGGAAGTTTCAGTTACATTATATATTTTGTGATGTACTTAGTATATAGATGCGATTTTGTCGTAAATTCTCTATCCTATGTAATTTCTCCAATGATTGTCTTCATTCACTAAGCAATACTTAATATTTAATCCATATCTCCTCTCCCAATATACTTTACTATTCCTTCACCTTCGCCCCAATTTGTTCTCATAACTGCTTTTCCTTCCCTGCAATGCCTAATTTTCGCTATTCACTCTTCCCTCTCCTCCCTTTCTTTCCTTTCTGCAATTTCTTATTTTGTCACCGTCTTTCTTTTATTATTTTCACATTTATACACCTTGATATTTCTACACTTTCATTTTATTCCATTCGCCCCAAGAATGTGATGGAAACAGAAGTTGTTCCTGCACTTCAATATACGGTGCTTAAGAATCCGATACAATCACATTCAAATTTTGACCTGCACATCACAAGGTGTCATGTCTTGAGTTGATGAACAGAGCATGTGTTTAATAAACCCTCAAACATACAATTTCGCTGAATTTTGATTTGGAAATTATACCGAGAATTCTAAGGATTTCTTGAACTAGGTTTTAACTAAACATTCATTATTTAATGACATAACCCTGTTTCAAGCCAGATTGATCAATGTTCTTTTGCATTTATGTGCAAATAAACTAGCATATTCTTGAACATTGCCATTGTTACAGCGTATTGATGTTCAGCTATATGCTGGCTTATAATTGTTTGTTCAGGTATTCATCTAATGCTCAAAACTTTAGATATACTTTGTTAGCAAATTTAGAAATTAAAATGTATTTGGTCATCTTCTGAAATAAGGTACACATATATGCATATAATTGTATATATATATATATGTGTGTGTGTGTGTGTGTGTGTGTGTGTGTGTGTGTGTGTGTGTGTGTGTGTGTGTGTGTGTGTGTGTGTGTGTGTGTGTGTGTGTGCGTTTGTGGGTGTGTGTGCGTGTGTGTGTGTGTTTGTGTGTGCGCGCGTGTGTGTGTGCGTTTGTGTGTGTGTAAGGTTGCATGAATGTATGAACGCCGATGACATGTTTTACAAAGTATCAGTTTACAATATATCTTTTATCCATCCGTAATATCATTGTTGTTCCCATTATGAAAAATGTATCCATATATGTTTTTTTCATAAATGCATATAAACGCAATGACTCAGCTTAAATTTTATCTCCAAATTTTATTACATCTAAACAGAACGAGAAAGGAGATGAGTTGTTCAAATTTACGGCCACTAACAAGGTACGATAGAATTTTCTTTTTATGAAACAGAAAAGAAATTTCAGTGTTAAATTATACTTTTCAGTGTGTTTCGTTGATATATTGCATTTAAGTTTCACTTTACACTTCAATTCCTTCATAAGCTATACATAATTTATATTATGTGAATTGTTTAATATAAATTATTTACCATTTTTTTGTCATTCTTACTAGTCTAAATAGAGCAAAATTTACTGTTAATACTCGACTCCAAACTGAATATCCACTAGATAAATTATTGGATCGATAAGATCACATGTGCTCACATCTTGTCATATTTGTCATTGAGCCACATCAAAAGAGATTAATATATCTGAAACCCGAAAAGAAAATTGTCTCAGTGCACAGAACCGGTATTCGATAAATTTTATTTTTCAGATGTGAGCTATAATATATTCATTTAACATTTCCAGGCTGTTCGAATTTGAAATCATTCCCGAATATCTATAATTACAAATATGGATGCTATATTAGTAAACGGACGTTGGGCGAGTAAGATATTATATTATTAACAGTAATCGTATGTCTTCCTTACGTCGATCGAAATATATCCACTGAAACTTTGCACCAAATGGTTATTTTGCTGATATTTATAATTAATTTCGTTTCAAATGACTCACTGGAAATTTATGACTAATTGATGGTCTGAAATAGTTTGAAGTTTGAAATAGTTCAAAGTCTCCTTCAATATTCAATGTCTTAATAAGAAAAACTGGCAAAAAACTGGCAAAAAACTTAATTCAGTATCTCACAGAAATTTCTTCCATGGCATAGCCATCATTGTATATATATATATATATAAACACATACATATATAAATATGCACATATACATATATATATATATATATATATATATATATATATATAAACACATACATATATATATATATATATATATATATATATATATATATATATATATATATATATATACATATATATATATATATATATATATGTATATGTATATATATATATATATATATATATATATATATATATATATATATTTATATATATATATATATGTATATATATATATATATATATATATCAACGCATACATATATAAATATGCATATATATCAACGCATACATATATAAATATGCATATATATATATATATATATACATATATATATATATATATATATATATATATATATATATATACTTCTGTCTGTGGCTGCGGACGTAGATGTGAGAGAGCAGGAGAGGGATGCGTGTGTGCATGTGTGTATGTGCTGTGTTTTAAATAGTAAACCGCTTTGTCGAAACTAAGATGATTTCCAAAAGAGAAATAATTACTGAATGTCTTTATCCGTTAAATGTAAAAAAAAATCTTTTTAGGCGGGTGTTTCGGGTTGATTGCATTTATGAAGCGCATTCCTTATATAACTATTTGTAGTCTGGAAGACTTGGGGTTCTTATATTGTCTATTTTGGTACAAACTCTAAACGTTCTATTTTTTCTACCTGCTTTAAATTAAGCAGAGTAATATTACATTTTATCTACCTATCTATGCATCTGTCTGTCTATCAATATATCTGTCTCTCTATCTAATTGTCTGTCTTTCTATCTACCTACCTACCTGTCTATCTACTTATCTATGTTTATATGTGTATAAAAGATGAAGGTGTGTAAGTTAGGTGCTAGATTTTCATTGAAAGGCTCATTAGACTACATTGCTTAATACGCTCCAGAATTGTTTTTGTAGGTTCAAATACCCACGAATTCAAATTTTGCCTTTCATCCTTTCGTGAAAGTAAGTTTGCATAATTGAATTAGTCCCGGGTACTTTCTCCTTTGTATCTCACTCTCTCTCTCTCTCTCTCTCTCTCTCTCTCTCTCTCTCTCTCTCTCTCTCTCTCTCTCTCTCTCTCTCTCTCTCTCTCTCTCTCTCTCTCTCTCTCCCTCTCTCTCTCTCTCTCTCTCTCTCTCTCTCTCTCTCTCTCTCTCTCTCTCTTATGAGTCTTACTTTCTGATGGAAATGTTCTGTAATCATACTTGAAAACGAATTAGCTACACAAAACACACAAAAAAACCAACAAACCTCTGCAAGTCTCTCAAGACTTGAGGACCAGAAAAGAGTCATATATGTGCGTATTTGTGTGTACGAGCTTTTTAATTCGATGAAAGAGATTTTTTTTTTTTACATGAGATAGGCAACGAGCTTAACGGAAATATTTTCTCGAAACAATAAGTATCCACGAGTCTAGATATGCTAAATCTGTGGTCGTTTGTCAGTCAATGAAGCTGGGGATTCAGTGAAATTCTACAAAATTATTAATGGTACTAATGTACCATGCAATGACATCTTTACCGAGTTGTTCAGCACGATAACATTATTAATAACGCTACGTTGAAAGTATAAATGAATTAGGAAAGAAAATAGCCGCCTGTTAAGAACTGACATTTGGCGTGGTCCAAGCATGAATGTTGCTGAAGCTCTTGTCGGTATATTTGGCCCAATATGAATCGAGAAACAATCAAGATTCAATGACGAGCTATGCAAAGTCATTTAAAGACCTTTGGTTGTAATATTACTCTGGATTATATTGCTTTATTACACACTTAGTATTAAAAGCAATTGGATCTGATTCATCAAACAAGACTCTATACTGAGTATTAGCTATTTTAAAACTTTTAGGATTATATTTGTGAAATGCGTATGTAATATTACCGGATATATTACCGGATATATTATTACCGGATATATTATTACCGGATATATTAAATATATATAAAGTTTTATCATCATGAAAAGCATCAGTGGTTTATCCTTGCCTAATGGAAACTAGAAATGAAATCTTGTCCCTGATAATATTTGACGAAAATGAAACGAGAGTATGGGCAAATAGGATTGATATACAGAGTAAATCGCACTAATATCACTTTCTCAGAATACAGATCCTGCATGCGACTGGAAAATGACTCAACATTAATTTTCATTTATCTCCTAATTTTAGGATATAGAATTTCTCACATTTATCGGACAGCAAACGAAGTATTCATTTATCAGATGTCACGTTACAAAATATTTCAGCTACAATATGCTGGCGGGGGTGGAATGTTAGGTTAAAGAAATATATATCAAGATTGATCAACGCTAAGGATTTTGTTATCATATGGTCTCAGAAACTGAAACAAGTAGTAAGTCTCCCAGTTATTCAATAACGTGTTACCACTTTCTATTCTATATAGGATATGAATTGTTTCTGTATCTGAATGCAAATGATAAAATACAAATAACCGCAAGAACTTTTTTAAGCAAGAGAAGTATTCAAAGAGAGCAGTGGAAGGGGGGGTTGGAAGATGTCTATGCTTACAAAATCAAGAGATCGGCAAACTTACCACAATTCATGTTAAAGGCGTTGTAGAGACAGTAACATCATAATTGTGTAAATGGGCTTTCGGATCATGTCTTAATTGCGCTGTGCCAAATGCTTCAGGTTGGACGCCAAAGACACGGATGGAGAAACAGCGAATTCTAATTTACTATCCACTCATAGGGTATAACACCGTCTTGTGATAGCCACCATTGACTTAAGATATTGAATGCATTAAAACTTGTTCAGAGAAAAGAGAAATATTTAATTGGCAATATTATAAGCATCGTAGAGAACAAACAGCAAAAACTGTGAAATTACCATTTATAGGTGTTATCAGTAATATGAATCTAGCAAAATGATAAAAAGAAAAAAACTTAAGGTGCCTGTAGTCTGCCTGCTTTAACCAGTAAATCTAACAATGCACTTAATCAACATCGATTTTGATTTTAGGTGAGAGATGAGGTTATATTCGTCGATATTTGTTGTACTGCGACGTTATAGCTGCAGTGATTCGCTCATAGAGAAGGAAGTGAACAATAATAAAATATAGGCAGAGATTAGGACACCAAGTGATGGCTAAAATCCGTCTTTGCCGATTATCGAAACATAGTGCTCGAGAGGCACGAAAGTATGATACTGGCCTGCAGTACTATCGAAGTTGAAGACGCTAAGTTAAAACTTGCTTTATTTCCAGTAAATACTAAACAATGCAAGACTTAGAGACGAAGGTGAACAAATGTGGTGTAACCAGTTTAGATATATGGACGAACAATTTTCACTGGAGAAGAATTACGAAATGATTTTTCAACGAAGCGCCAACAAGTTTAAAGTAAGGTATGAAGATAGAGCGTAAAAACATTGTCTGCAGAGATTATTATGTGAGAGCCGGAGGAGTTCCTTGTATTTCCTTAGAAAGAGAATGGAAACTTTTGCGATAGCTCACGAAGAAAAATAATGGCAGGCTAGTACTGTACTTTACAGACATTCAAGACAAAGATATAGTTTGGTAGGCATTTGGCGGAAAAATTGAAGACATTGGCTTGAACCGTAGTGACCAAAATGTGTTGCGTTAGATGTCCCGCACGCACACTAATTACTAAGGGACAATAATATGGAAGAGCTAATAGGAATGATGGAAACGTGGTTCAAGTGGAGTTATTTCTTCCGTTCCACTGAAAGGAAATGTTACAGTAGAGTGGTATATAAGAATATTTCCAAATACAACCAAAAATGGATAATTTCCAGTCTTAACTCGGCATAGCTAACAAGTTGGAATGCGAAAAGGTGACAGTGCAGCAAAATCGGTGTTCAGGTATGTAAGAAAACATATACACGTTGTGTCATTATTCTTTGATGGTTCTGGTTGATCTCAGCCATCCGACGATGAGAACACATTTGTGATCTGTGATCCTGAATTAATGCATAAGTAATTGTGCACTCGTCAGACATATTAGGCCTTAACATACATTTCAGGGAGAAATAGCAGGATGAAGTCTGCTGGAAAATTGATCGGATAAATGTTATTCACAACATTTCCAGACTTTAGATCTTCGATAGACTCTCTAATATTTCTGTGTATCTAATTCCAATCAAATATATAATCTACTTCAAAATGATATTGCCCCAAGTGATATCGAACTTGAATCCTCAACGTTGTGAAGCAAAATTCTTGATCATTCATCGCACTGAGCCACTATCTTTCTCTCTCTCTCTCTCTCTCTCCCTCTTACACACACACACGCACATTCACGCACACACACATATACACTAACACTCCTTCTCACACACTCATTACACACTCACATCCACGCGTGCGCGCACACACACACATATATACACATATATATATTTTGATATTCATATAGATGCATACATATACGTACATGTATACATATGTGTACATATGTAGTGAGAGAGAGAGTGGGTGTGAGAGAGAGTGGGTGTGAGGGGGAGTGGGTGTGAGGGAGAGTGGGTGTGAGGGAGAGTGGGTGTGAGAGAGAGTGGGTGTGAGAGAGAGAGAACCTGCAATCGTACATGCCCGTATTAATTTATGTACGTTTCCCAGTTGGAAAAAATGCAAACATTCTTCAGACATGATGTTATTTATTGTTCATTCATTTCATTCTTTGTTGATATGTTAACATGTTATGTAAATTTCCATATGAAATTCTAATAAAATATTATGATGTGTACTTTTTATATTTTTTTATTCAAATTGAATTATTTTTAAATTTAGAAAATGTAATATCACAGATTTCCGAACTCCTTAAATGTTATTCGTAAAATTGCTTGGTATTCATTCTCAAAGTAAGTACCATATATTTTTTTGTTTTATATTCCATTACTATTGTTCAGTTTTGGTTCGAAATGTTACGTCTCAACAACTCCAATTTACATTTCATTAAGTTAACAATGTTTATAAATAAAGGTCTTTTTAATGAAGAGTCTGCGACTAATTATCTTTTCACGCCTTACTATTGAATTACAATACTTTTCAATGTCTTTTATTTTACTTTAATTCATATTTTTTTCTACTTGTGTTTACGTCTTAACTTTTACATATACAGTTTTATTTGTCTTCTTTCTCGAGTAGCAACAAAGAATTCGTCGAAGTTAATCGACTGTACATTATAGTGTTTGAATTCAAATTGATGCAATAGTAATATCATATCTTAATGGAGGTGATAATTTCCTAACCTCTAAATAATCACATTTCTGATAACGCTAAAACATACCGATATTTTCATTGTACGTATTCCTTAGATGGTTCTCGATCTCATTAAATATTTCAACCAAAATTTAATAATATGCACATTTATGAATATTTGTGTATTTTTTTTTTTTTTGTTCTGTATTTATCTCGCTTTTCGCCATTTAAATATTTAACAACACCATTGCTTTTAACAGTTTCTAATGAATGGTACTTTCATTTGTGCCACAACATTCGGCGCATGCCCTCCCGAACCAAATTCTATAAATCTCGTTAATCTGCTGTCGACATGGATGTTAAGCAAGCATAATTTAATATATAGTTTGTACAGACTTCTTCAACACTCGCTGAAAACCGACAAGTGCTACACGATTCATCCTCCATGTATATAAAGTTTATAAAATATTACTTTCATTATCTATCTTAGGCATCAGAATATATGATAAGACTAAAAAAGAAAACAAACCAAAAACACACAGAAGAAACACTGCACATAATTGATTAATATATATATATATATATATATATATATATATATATATATATATATATATATATATATATATATATAAACACATACAGATACAAAATGAGCACAAGTGCATAGAACATGCCCACAAAGGGACATATACATACATACATACATACATACATGGCTACACAGAGAAAAAGGTACATACGCATAACCTAAGAATGTAATAACTAATAGTAAAATGAAAAAGAGGTAATCAATAAGACTATTTAAGGTTAATGAAAAGAAATTTGGACATATGTTTACAAGATTAAACTCTTTCATCTCTAGAATTTAAGATAGAACCGTTCATTTTCATAATTATATAAGACTCTTCAAGGCATAAAGAGCACGCTCCATTTCTAATCCTATAACAGGGGGGCAGAAGAAACAATATTCCAATAAATTGAGAAATTCGTGTTGTTTCTTTTAAGTTGCCAAACATTTTTGGATAAACTAGTACTACTTTCTTTTCGTGGATCATTAAAAGATGATTTATGACTATTCAAACGTAATTTAAGAGGAGTCTGCGTGCAACCTATATAATGAAACCTACAGAGATCATGTGTTGTAATAGTAGGTTTGTATAGAACATTTTTCATTTTACAATTATCTTTAACCTCACAGTTGTTAGGGTTTCTACAATTGTTACTCATATTAGACGTACTATTGTTATGTATATGTGTGATGATAGAGGATATATGATTTCATCCAAATATATGATTTCACCCAAGGTAAATGCAACTCTCAAAGTTGGCCCCGGGGCTAGCTTTGAGAGTTGCATTTCCTCGCGTTCGGTAAAAATGTATTAATTATGGTAGTTTGACCTTAGAGTTCCTCTTACCGTGAGTCATTCATATTTAGTAATACCCTTATATCAATAAATATATTTTGGGGAATAAATTATGGATTTTTCCCTTATGAGGTTTTTTCACGCTAGCTACTTGATAAACTGTTATAAAAATATATATATATATATATATATATATATATATATATATATATATATAAATGTGTTCATATACGGCCTCGTATATATATATACAGAAAGTTCGGGGTTGTGAATCCAACCCACTAAGGGATAATATTTCTCATATACATGTGTCTCCGTCGGTCTGGCTTTCCTGTCATATAAAATATACTTACATCCATTATAGGACATCACTGCCTTCATCAGAGAAAATAAGTTTCACATCTACTGCTTTTTTATAAGGGGAATAACCTACTGACTGTTTATATAGAACTATATGCAAAAGACCAGAAGTGATTTTTGTATGACTGGGGGAAGATATACAATGCATGATAAGATATGGTCACTGATGTATCTATAGGTGGAGGAAGGTAGTGTTGTATTACTTTCCAGAAAATGTTTCAGTTGCTGTGAAGTATTGTTTTTACCTCTATACAGAATCGTAATGAACAAATGTTGAGTAAAACCTGTGTTTGTCATAGTAAACAGCGTCGGTGTTGTGTAGACAAAGAATGACTGTTTTAAGCAAAGCTTGCATTTACATATCTTTATATTTTAGGCAGGAGTTTCTTTTATTGCAGACCAAGCCTGTGTATGTTGTATGTTTTTTTTTGTTTTTTATCTAAGATCATGCGTGTGTGTGTCTAATGATTTATTTTTTTCAATATATATTTTTAAATGTATTTATAATGTATATATCTATATTTTTATATATGTTTATATTTTTAACGTATTGATTACTCAATATATTTTCTATATATCTATATATTTTTGATGTTTTATGTATTGAATATACTTTCGGAGAAATTCATGCATGTTTGCTTTAGGGCTTAATAGATATGAATGTGTATGCGGGCTTGTTTTGTCTAACTTCGATTCTTACATCTGCATTATTCTAACGCTTCGGGTTTAATAACTTGAGCACTTCAAAGTCAAGTCTATGCATTGGAGAAAAAATAGTTTTCCTTATAATCACACACACACACACACACACACACACACACACACACACACACACACACATATATATATATATATAGTTTGATTATGATAGTAAGATACCAGGTCACTGGGTGCGAATCATCATAATGTTTTTTTCAATATTCAGATGACCTGCAAATCCACATTTCTGCTAATGTTTACTCTGCCGCATCTCTAATTTTGATCCTCTCGAACACCGTTTACTATTCACCAATACGTCAAGCTGTTTGTGGGAAAGAAGATATGAAACGTCAAATTGAGCCGGAAAATTTAGTACGATAGTTTCGCACAATTTCATAACATGCATACAACCATAAGTATGTGTGTGTTTGTGCGTGTGTGTGTGTTTGTGCGTGTGTGTGTGCCTGTGTGTGTGTGCTTATATATATATATATATATTTCTTTTTTAATTAATTATTACTCGTGACGGTGACGTTTCGATGCCAGACAGACATCATATGTTTCTCTCATATGCAATAAGATAATCGGTATCTCTTTATTGTAGAGATCCAGAGAAATGTACCACTCTTTCTCGGAAACTTAATTTATTCCTACAACCGCCCATTTTAAGTTATACCTCTGCTTTAGTGAAACAAGTGTTTATCGAAAATTTATGAAATAATTTGCTACCATTTAACTCATAACCCTCTCCATACATGTATATGATACACACATGCTCGCAATATATTCACATGCTCTCACTATCTCTCTATCTCATGCGCACACACACAAATACACACACAGATACCCACACACACATATGTGCATAAAATCATGTAAATTACTTACTCAAACATTTTCGTGTACCCGACTTGTTTCCATAATTTTCGACCCCTTTTTACAAAGTGTAGTATCACTCATGAATAATTATGAAGTCGGTATTAATAACAAGAAATATTATTTGCAATATGAACAAAAGAGAAAATTCAAATCTATTCACTATATGATGACTTAATGATTTTGAATGATGAAATAAAACAAGAAATATACATATATAATTTTCATTCTGTTCTTTTATATCATTTTAAATATCTCTTTATGAAATGTCAAATCTTTGATAGGGTTATAGAGTGTGAGTAGTGTAAAATACCTCAGCAACTCAGAAAATGTAAATATCAAATAAAAGTAAAATCAAAACTGAAGGCAGACGAATGAAGACGAAAAAAACTAATAAAATGTATTATTGTCTGTTCAATCTTGTCCATTAAGGTTCATGGAACTACATTAATAGTTCTGTAAGAGATGAATAACGATCGAAAATAACATACATCTTATTCAGTTCTGCCTCTGGCTAATCTATAAAAGTATTTTGAAATATAGACATTTTAAAATCATACTTCGATCAGCTCATATAGAAATTTTATTCATATCATTGATATTATAGTCAAAATGTTCTTCTTTGAGTACATTATTTATTATCATCAACATCATCATCATGATTACTATTATTATTATTATTATTACTACTACTACTACTACTACTACTAGTAGTAGTAGTAGTAGTAGTAGTAGTAGTAGTAGTAGTAGTATCATCGTTGTTATTATTGCGTTGTTGATGATGATATTAGTTTTGTTTTTTGTTACTGCTACTATTATTAGTGTTTTTTTAGCAGCAATATAGCAGCAGATGTAGTAGTAGTAGTAGTAGTAGTAGTAGTAGTAGTAGTAGTAGTAGTAGTAGTAGTAGTAGTAGTAGTAGTAGTAGTAGTAGTTTCCTTATTATCACCATTATCGTCTTGATCAACATTATTCTAGCAGCTGCCATTGCTGATTAAGAATTTTGCCTCCATCAGGCATGGTACGTATCACGCTTTAGCATTTTAAGAGGAGAGGACTTTTCCGCTGACACCTTCTAAAGCCTTAGGCTTTTATTATTCTTTGTGTTCAGTTTTGAGACACAAATGGACTTTTATTCGACATATTTATTGTGTGTGTGTGTGTGTGTGTGTGTGTGTGTGTGTGTGTGTGTTGACATTTTTAAGAATTCTTAAAACGGTTACTAATAATGACAAAAAAAAAAACAAATAGAGTAGCAAAAGTCACGAAAACAACATAAGAGATATTTATAATTTAAATAAAATGCACGATGAAATGGAATATTCACTGTGAAATAAATCTCGCAACATAACCCGTACAAAGTTTCTCAGCTAAATTCTCAATAGGGAATGTAATTACAATTTGTTGGGGTTTGATTCAATTGCAACCAGGAAAGAAATTTTGCATATAACGCAGCTAGTGGAAAATGGAATGATGTGCTACAAATATCAACATATCAAATACATGGGACAGAAGGTATGTAGCCTGCAACTATTTCGCACAAAATGGTTAGGATACAACTGCCCTGAAACAAAATTTTAAAGGAGACTCTAATGAACGATAGTGATTCCACCAACCTCGACAAACTATGAAGTATTATCTGCCTTGTATTTTAAACTGAATATCTGTTTTGTTCTGTTTTTGCTTTTCTATCCTTACAGTTTATTGTAATCTGCATGTGAAATGCCAGAATGATTACTACTTCATTCTGGTGTCTGGTAATTCTATGTATCCAGCAGATATAATGGAGTGCTCTCTAGGCATCTTGTTCTCATTTTTTTATAAGAATATCACATGAATTACAAGACTCATTTTACTGATCTTATGAAGACCTATGATATCCGACATCTATCATTCTATTCTCCTTTCAATTTGCATGAAACGTTTTCGCGGCCTTCTCACATCATCGTTTTCAAGAACTTCCGTAACATTTCCAGAGAAAAATTATATATATATATATATATATATATATATATATATATATATATATATATATATATATATATATATTTAGGAAAACAAAATCTGAACTTCTTGTACGAAGTCAAGTTAGTTCCATCCTTGGGCTCAGTAGAAACATTTGGATAATAGGTAAACTTTGCATATGAGATTTCTTACACATTCTACATGTCTTTTTTTATCTATCACGTCCCTCACATTTATCGTTGAGGCATTATGCCATGTTGTTCAGGCACAATTGTGTATTTTTCATTATAATTTTCTGTAACCAAATCAGGTCTCTCACTGTATCTTTACACAATCTCACTGGAAATATTTTCATCACAATGAGAATTACACATTTTCTTCACACAAACACACACTCACTTATGTATATATATATATATATATATATATATATATATATATATATATATATATATATATATATATATGTGTGTGTGAGAAAGTTGGTATGTGAAAGCACGTGGTTGGATGTATAAAAGATAATAAGAGTGAAAAAACTACAGAAGGCTTGTGCTACTTGGTTAAAGTATATATTTAAATTATGTCAGAAAAATGTTAGAAAAATGTTAGAAAAATGTTAGAAAATCTTTTTGGTATATAAACATTGTATTTTGAGAAATAACCGGTTTCGTGTTGTCTTTTCAAATTTCTCTACTTCATTGTGTCGTGTTCACTATCTGCAGCTCTTCGTTCTCCAAATCCGATATGCAATCTACGCGGGTCTCTTTTCAGAATATTGTCTGGTTTAAAAAGCCACATCAGATGCTATGATGGTGCTAGTGTGTAGGTACAGGAGATGGTCAATCTCTGCATAAGGAGTAGACAACCACCATATATATATATATATATATATATATATATATATAGAGAGAGAGAGAGAGAGAGAGAGAGAGGGGGAGAGAAAGAGAAATAGAGAGAGAAATAGAGAGAGAAAGAGAAAGAGAGAGAGAGAAGGTGAGAGAGAGAGAGAAAGAGACAGAGAGGGAACTAGCTTCTTTTATCCGCTGTCTAACAAATCTCACAAGAGTTTGGTCGGCTCGAGGCTATAACAGATACCACTTGCCCTAATTATATGTTGCTTTTTTTTTATTCATATATATATATATATATATATATATATATATATATTAAATGGCATTTTAAGGATACAAACATATTTGACAGAGTGCTGCTAATTTCGGATCACTTCGAAGCTTTTCACAGGGCTGAACATCAACATTTCACAGAATATCTTTAAAAGAAAGTGCTTTTTGTCTGCGTCTTATATATTATTGCATGCAACTATAACCTTGTGTTGGTCAGTCTAACTAGTCAGGTTTCGGAATCTTCTACAGTGGAAAACTTGTTTCGAATAATCATGTAATTCTCCCTCTCTTTCTCTTCTGTATATTCTATTATCTTTATGTTTTTATGAGAAGGTGGGATGTAACGCACATCATATATTTGATCAAAAAATAACTATGATTCAAGAGAAAATTGAAACTGGGGTTGTCATATACGGTTTTGGTATAGTACATGCAGCGATCTACCAACTGTACAATTCCATCGGGAGGTAGCAACGTCTACATCCTTCACGGAAATACTGAAAATTCTGAACAACGATTGCACGCTTATATCTCTAGCTATTGATTTAAAAACACCGAGGAACAATTCATGCGGTGCACTTTCAAACGGGGTCCAACTGATAATTTCCTAATGTTTGTAACATTACTGTGCAAAACTGTACGTTATTTTTTACTGGGAAAGTCATAAATTTATTCAAACGCTAAAAGTCAAAAGGTCCAAATACATTACTCAAAAACAAATATGCCTTTAATTCCTTCAACTAACACTTCAAACTTCAAAAATATTTGAATTTACCATATTATCAGATCATGTCATTAACTTTACGTTCATCAAGCATCATATTTACTAGCATGGTTGAATCAGGCTTTAATCAAAGAGATTTGAGTGTTTGCCATGGGCATGCCAGTAGTGCTAAACGCTAACAGAAACAAACACCTAAAAACAAAAGATATTACTTGAAAATTGTGGCAAACGCAGAAATGAAATCAACGCAAATTGTTGTAACTACAAAAAAAGAGAACTACGACAGTACTGATCATATAACGATGATCTTAAGAGAATTTAAAACACATGATACACACAAATATATATCGCATCCTATGTGGTCATATTTCTATGTCACTTACATTAACAGTATTACGTGCAACTGCACATGTCATTATGGTGCTATGAGTATACTAGAAATAGGAGTTCTATGCTTCACTAAAAACCCTCTCTGGATATTGTGGTAGCCGTTTAATTAAGTGGCACCTGGCGAGGAAAATTGTCAGATAATAGCTGTGAGTCAAACATTAGTATATTATCATTAGATTTAGTTATATTAAATCAAGCTCTTGTGAAAGAAAGATATAGTTAGGGTAATTAGGCCATGGGCGAAGGCTTCATTAGAAATGAAAATGCATACAAAGTGCAAATAACAACAATTTGTGTTGAATGTTTGTGCGCTTACGCCATACACATTTCTTCCGTAATTAGAATTGAGGATTGATTGAACAAGAAAACTTCTGAAGGTCATACTGTTTGACATGCAGTTGTACTGGATATAACATCTGTAGTATATAAGTGCAATTTTGCAGCAACACTTTGCTGCAATGTTCACAAACTGTGACACAATCTAAACGTCGGTCACTGATTTTACGCATTGAGGAGGCCATTGGTTAAAATCAGTAAGCTATGCAATATGTTGACGAGCAGTGGCTGTGTGGTAAGTAGCTTGCATATTAACCACATGGCTCCGGGTTCAGTCCTATTGCATGGCAACTTGGGCAAGTGTCTTTGCCTGTTGCCTCGGGGAGACCAAATCTATGTGAGTGGATTTGATAGACGGAAACTGAAAGAAGCCCGTCGTATATATATATATATATATATATATATATATATATATATATATATATATATATATATATATATATATATATTTGTATGTATATGTTTGTTCTGTATTTCTCCCTCCAGTATCGCTTGACTGCTGATGCCGGTGTGTTTACGTCCCCATAATTTAACGGTTCGACAAAAGAGCCCGATAAATTAAGTACTAGACTTACACAGAATAAGTCCTGGTTTCGATTTGCTCGACTAAAGTCGGGTGTTTCAGCATGGCCGCAGTCACATGACTGAAACAAATAAAAGAATAAAAGAATATAACAAATATATGCAGCGATTGAGTGTTTGACTAGATGAAAGTTGACGAGGCTCATTCCGATGAAAAAATTATTTTTAACGTAACGCTCAGTAGAAATGCAAATGTAAGATTTTCATACACCAAATGAAAGATTCTTGAATCGAGGAAAAAGTCAATGACAAAATTGCAGGTATTGCACATGATTTAGAAAAAGACATTATCGTTATTATTATTATTATTATTATTATTATTATTATTATTATTATTATTATTATTAGTAGTAGTAGTAGTAGTAGTAGTAGTAGTAGTAGTAGTAGTAGTAGTAGTAGTAGTATCAAATGTTTGTTTTTTTGCTTGCATTTGTACAAGTTGACTCCAGTTCTCACCCAGAGATCTCAAGGGACAACAAGTTAGAAGTTCATGTTGGTAATACGCCCAGGGTTTTGCACATAGTATAGTTCTAGAGAATGTTTAAGAAAACGTTAGAAAACTATAAGTTTGTTTTAAAATTTGAGATTACATGGACAAAACTTTGCGTAGGACATGATCAGATCCCATGAGCACTATCTTTTGAATTTCTGACATTTTGTGGGTTTCCTGGTTTCTAAGCTAGGTAGGCATCGGCTCCTTTTACTATCATTCCCAGGGCACCTATGACAACAGGTATCGTTTTAGAATTGAGTTTCCACATTTTGCCAGTTTCTGTTTCCAGCTCTGTATATCAAGATTTCTTTCCAATTATCATTACTGTTGTTGTTGTTGCTGTTGTTGGTTGTGGTGGTATTATTATTATTATTATTATTATTATTATTATTATTATTATTATTATTATTATTGTTGTTGTTGTTATTAGTGAGTGAGCAGTGCATGTCACCCAAGTGACACTGGGGTAATATATATGAAGCCCAGTATACCCATGTTGACTACTTATACATCACAATCATATTTGCGCGACATGGTGATCACATATCAAGATAAACAGCACATGACTTTGTAGGTGTGGCTCTGTTAGAATCTTCTTGAAGTCGAGTAGCCCATCCTGCTGTGAATCAGGGATGTTTAAGGATGTTGAAAGAAACACCCATGTTTCCAGAAGTAAATTATTCAAACCTCAAAGAATTCCTCTCAACACATGGCTATGATGCTCCCTCGCTATTCCTGCTCGTGCTCAGAGATGCAGTTATATTTAGCATATAGTCAGACACTAATGGACATGTTCAACTGGTTATGGTCAAATAACTGACAAGCAAATCTGTGTTATATAGCATAATAATTGCTGTAGCCCGTCTTCTATACCAAGATAAATCATATACATAACACATCTAATCAGATAAGATCAGAAGACATGAGAGTCAGTGACTGGTACTGCCTCAGAGTATTATTATTATTATTATTATTATTATTATTATTATTATTATTATTATTATTATTATTATTATGCAACATTTGGTAATTGAGGCAAATTTCTACTGCATCACATGCTACATCCTTATTACGAGCGGTTGTGTAGTATTGTCCATGTATTCTTCATCTACCTATTTTCAGTTTCATTCATTCTCAATTGCTGGTACAGTGCTTTGTATTTGCGATCTTCCATCCTACATGAGACTGACATTCTTACTTCCAGTAATTGTGGTTCTGTACCAGTTTTTACATACCATGTTATGTTCTTTTCTTCTAATCTAATGCTGTTTTCGCATGCAATATATCCTCTTACCCCTCGTTTTCGTGTTACATACAGTCTGGCTGTGTCAATTTTCGGGTGGAGTATCCCATATCTAGTCAGCAACTTCCTTCTCTTTCTGTCCAGGCTGTTTAATTCGTCCAGTGTCCATGCGATTATCCTTGCTCCAAATCTAAGGAGTGAAACCGCCCAGGTTGTTGATAGCTTCCATCCGTTTAAGAAATATGTGGTGTTAAAGCCTCTCTAAAATGATGAGACGTTTTCAATTGTCTGGCAGGTGTCGAGTGTATTTACCGTATGTGCGAGTGTGGACATGGACCAAACGCATTGTATAATCTAGGTTGTATCTAGGCAGAGCATTCTGCAGGTCAGTAGAAAATGACAGCATAGTTTGTCCGATCCTCAAAATCGTGAGTGAGCAACCAGACCATAAATTTGTGATCTGCACCGTGATAAATTCCGCAGGGATCCTGTTGATGGAAGCTGAATGCATCACACTTCCGTTGATCCATGCTTACAGAGGCCGGATTAACGAATGAGTTAAGCGAACATTGACGGGGTCAAACGTCTAGAACAAATGCCGGTTGCCCTGAAATCAGTCACTAGAGTAGAATCGATTAGGTTTAATAAAGCATTAGCGATAGAAAAAAATCAGATATATAGTGACACTTAGAAACTTAGAGTAGACTCTCAGGAACGGCACAGCAGCCGACGTGTTCACAGTAACATCGGCTTTCAGCAATTCTTCAACACTAACCCTGAAGGGAGTCAGAGCTAAGGTGAATCCTCTAAGAACGGGAGAACAAAATCTGCTTGATGGGTCCGCGTGTAAGAGAGGCGCAAGAGGGAAAGAAAACTACCATTCGCTGTTTCCTGAACTAAAATGGTATTCGAGCTCAAGCAGGTTTCTGGTGTATTTCATTAGCGGAGCGGAACGCAAGATGGAATACAGCGTCTCCCTCGACAGCACGCCACGATTCTCGGCAGGAGAAGTGGAACGTTACAAAACCTCATAACAGCCACTGAAATACGGGATGTGATGATGGTCTGCACAGAGAACAAATAGCCTGGTTTGGGCTCTCTTTTTATATAACAGACCTGTTTGGTGACTTCATACGAGATCTCTACAGCAAATGGAAGCAGAACGTGAGATTCCCTACTGCCATTAGTTTAGTCGAGGCGGGGGCATCACTAGGAAAGTACCTAGAAAAGGGAAATCATATATATATATATATATATATATATATATATATATATATATATACATACATATGTATATATACACACACACACACATACACACACACACACACACACACACAAACACACACACACACATATATATATATATATATGTGCCTGCGTGTGTGTGTGCGTGTGTGTGTGCGTGAGTGTGTGTGTGCGTGTGTGTGTGCGTGAGTGTGTGTGTATCTATATGTATATGAATGTCAAGCCTATTCGTGTATGTCTACAGCACTAGATCTCTCTTTCTCTCTCACTCTTTCTCTCTCACTCTTTCTATCTCTCTCTCACTCACTCTCTATGCTGTTGTATTGTAGTCGCGTGGGTAGAGTACTACTGCAAAATAACCTTGTAGGATAGAAATATACTCTTCTCGTATCCATTGGTATTAGTTTTATGTTATTTGTGAGAAGTAAAGAAAGACGTCCGGCCTTTTATTTAGACAGTCATCATGTTCTGAGAGTTCTGGTCCCTTCGTTTCTGATTTTAAAGGGTCTTCTATGTGTAATTCTTCGTATTTTTTTTATGCATTACCTTTAAAATACGTACTTCCCGTTTGTTATTTTGGGACTAAATAATTAAATTATATTTTTCTTTTAACTTTTTGTGTATGCTTATTGGAGGACAGAGATGGACTGTTGTTGATTTGAACTGGACTATGACGAGAGTGTTTGTATGTATTGCGCGAGTGATGGAGATAGTACACATATTTATAATACATTTAATGTGAAATTTTAATGATGATTGCTTATTTGGTTATAGTCCAACATTTTGTCAGTTTTCTTTGTTGGTTTTATTCCCGATATTTTTGAATAGATTTTGGAACACTATTTTATCATTCTCACATGTTAAAAGTACTTATACCATGATCTATTATTACCATTATTACTCATTATTACTTTCATCATCATTGTTATAATAGTAATAATAATAATAATAATAATAATAATAATAATTATTATTATTATTATTATTATTATTATTATTATTGCTATTATTATTATTATTATTATTATTATTATTATTAGTAGTAGTAGTAGTAGTAGTAGTAGTAGTAGTAGTAGTAGTAGTAGTAGTAGTAGTAGTTGTTGTTGTTGTTGTTGTTGTTGTTGTTGTTGGTGGTGGTGGTGGTGGTTTTGTTGTAAAAATCAGTGTCGAGTGAAGAACTAGAATATATGGTAGCAAAATCAGTGAAAACTGGGGACAGAAATATATACTTATAGTCCCTAATCACTAATTCATTATCACAAATTTTCAAATGATGGTTGTTGCAATTAGTCATTTAAACATAAATAAGTGCAGTACTATTCACATAGTTATATTCATGTTTTATTCACTTCAACACATCATTATACTCACTAATTTACTCTTCATATCAGTATAACACACCGTCCTCTTTGGTAGTATCACTGTCATAAATATTATTATTATCAATATGCTGGACATCATCCTTACATCTGTCAAAACTATTTAATATGTGTATTTGTCTGTGTGTGTGTGTGTGTGTCTGTGTGTGTGTGTGTGTGTGTGTGTGTGTGTGTGTGTGTGTGTATTATGACTTTTCTTTATTGTAAATAGGTAAACTTGTTTCTGTTTTCGCTTCCTCTTCTCTCGATCTTACACCCGAAGCGCAGGATCTCTTTAACTCTTAGGTCGGAGGACTAATTAAAGTGTATTAGGGAATACTCACAATCCTTATCTACCGAATTATCGCTATCTCACCTATACTGATGTCACTTGATAGGTACTAAAATTCCGAAGACCAAAGACAGTGATGACACCGATTGTAACTTCATACTTCTCAAAACTCACGATTTAGGTGTCGGTAACGACTTATGCATCGGCAACCTACGTAAAGCAGATGCCATTTGATATTTTCATATCTACAAATAAATAATTATTTCACTAAGGGCAAAACTTTAGCCATTTACCCTGAAAACAAGTAGAGGAAAACCAAAATTTCAAAATACTTTATGCCTATTGTTATGATTTTGGGCGTTTGCAAGATGCATGCGGAGAATTTCCATTGGGTAATACTTTTTCCACTATCTATATCCGACTAAAACTCTGTGATTGTTTGATTGCTTGCTTGCATGCTTCTTGCTTGTTTGCTTGCGTGCTCGTGTGTAATTTAATACAGCCAAACCGGCGTATAATGGGAAAGTACTCTGAAAGTGAGATACCCATGAAAAGTGAATACATACATAATAAAAACAAGTTTCGTGTAAATCAGACCACGGATTCCGGAGATATGCGGTTTTGGGGAGTACCTTTATGATTACCTGCTTCCGTGCTTGCTTGCGTATGTACTTCTCTGTAATTTAATACAGCCAAACCGAGGCATAATGGGAAAAATATTTTGAACTAAGGTATCATTGAAATGTAAATACAAACAGAAGAAAACAAGTGTCGCATAAATTGGACTACGGGTTGCCGAGATAGGCAGTTTTTCGGGTAAGTTTATAAATAACCAAACCGGTGGTTACCCAACGGATCACGGGTAGTCTAGCGTTATGTAAGGTCGTCACTAGATGATTTATGTCTCTCTCTCATTTATATTTATATATTCCATTCATCTGTTACATTACACTGTGTGACCAGTGCAATAGAAAAAGAAAATGCATTATAACAATCAACGAACGTATGGGATAAAACTTTATTCGTATTACTAAGTGATATTTTACTGAAACGGACGTAGGACCAAGGACTTCATGATTACTAAGACATTTCTATCGTAATTTTATATATTCCAATGTGATTTACTTTAGTATAGATTGCAATATCATAGTTCTCAATGGAGTTTGTACTCAAATGCTACAATATACTCTTCAGCACTCTCACTCCGCCTTACGGATTGAACAGATATATTATTCTCTTATCTCAAGAAAATCGATTCAGATTCCCTTTAGAAAATGATTGAGCTCGACAGAAGATATACAATGATTGATTTATGAGAAGTATTTTAACGTTGAACTGATGCTGGATGCTGTCTATCTATACTGTAGAAATATAATAAATTTACGTATATTTTTAGAGAAAAGGAAAATATAATTGACATTATAAAACGTTTTTTGTAGCTTAACATTTATAAAACGTCCCTAGATGAATTTTGTTTTGTATTATATTTATTATTGCTTTGATGGGATCGATACAGAGTGAATTTCTGAATGAGACAATTAAAAAGTCATGGGAAATAGACAGAAGGAATATTAAAGTCTATTTTAAGTCACATATTGTATATAAGTTAAAATTAGAACTAAAATGGAAACGTTTATTTCCGATATGCAGTCAGATTTCGTGTAATATCTATCTACTATTCAAATAGTTCAAAACATCGGAAAAACAATTTGTCACATGTGCAGAGAGAGACCGAAACGGATAAACAGGCAGACACACACATGCACATGCATATACATGTATGTATGCATGTATATATGTAGGTATTATGTATGTATGTATGTATGTATGTATGTATGTATGTTTGTATGTATGTATGTGTAAATATATATTAGAAAGACAAAATGAAGAGGCATGCAGTACACTTTAGAGCATGGAATTTAAAATCCAAACAGGACTGTAGAATTGTTACAAGAGTTGTTAAATATATTATATAAATATGGGAGTAAGAAGTTATGCATAACATCTCTTGCAGCTGTTTCAAGAAAAACTGTGCAAATGTTCTACATTTCAGTGAACAATGATTCGTTAAGCATATTCCTTAATTCTTCCTATTTGAAGATAGAATAGTTAGCTTTTGTATAGACATTTCTCTTCGCTAAGATATCAATTATTTGCGCAGCTATTCTAGAAATAGCTGATGAATAAAACATATTAAATTGTGTAGACATTGCATGCGTTTTTTTTTGTTTGTTTTTGTTTTGTTTCTTTTTGTTTTTAGCTTCTTTTTTTTTGCTTTTTTTTTGCTTTTTTTTTCAATCCATTTTGTTAAGACAGTTAACTTTGGAAGCATGTCTTAATATGCATAAATTATAATCAAAATAAATTCCTCGTCATCCCTTTTCTTCCGTCCCCATTTCACCATTATTTTATAAATATATTTTTATGGCTTCGTCTCTACCACCAAACTCAAAATGTTAACACCTCGCCGAATTCCTTCCATTTAGTATAACACAAATTTAGCACAATTGTGTTACATTGAATGTAAGAGAAATTTCACTGGAAAGCATTTCTATATATTTATCTTAATCAAATTTAAGGTGCTACCGACGAATTGCAATGTGCTTTTTATATTGCGATCAAATTATTTTCAAAACCTAGCTCTTAATTGATGAACAACCCTTGTACTTATTTATGAAAATGATGATAAATTTAGAAAATATCCTAACGATAACTGAAAGACAAGCATATACATTAATTAGAACATAAAAATTCGAACAAAGCACGTTACGCAGATAGTCCGGCCTAGAAACATACAGCACACAGATACCGGTGTGAGAAATAGATGCGAGCACTATATATGACCCAGTTTAACTTCCATCCCATAGCTACAGTAGGTATAAGTTCTCTAACCACTATAGTTAATAATTGACCACCAACACATCAAATTAACTACATTCATAAAATAGCTATGTAATGAAAACTTGAAATTGTGACACTACGATTCAAAAGAAATCGCAGTGAAACACTGTGATGTAGAACAGGAGGTATTTAACCTATATACGTGTATGCGGGTCTTAACAGAAATACATAAATATTAAAAAGAATTCACAGTAAGCCTAGAATTGTTACAAGAGATGTTAAATGAATGATATAGAGAAACCACAAAAAAGATGATAGTAATATGGGAGCATATGCAAAATATAGAAAGATATAACTTGTCTTGTTTGAAAGCATGCCTATGGGACATTTCGGCAAAGCGAGATGAGTTGAGCATACACTAATTGCAGTATACGCGAATCTCATCTGTACTCCGCATCAGATAGACAGTTAGATCAGATCAAACCGTTCATCAAAAATTGAGGATTTAATATATTCTGTAAAATAAAGATCAATGCATTTTACCTTCACGTCATGACATTGATTTTTAACTCTTTTGCTAATTGTCATGCAGTTTGCTTTATATGTTCCTCAACTATATTTTCTTATAAGGTAAATATTGTTGCAATTAGAGAGTCCGGATTGCGAGAAATCTACGAGAAAAATGTTGCGATGAAACGAACGTACGTTAGCACGAGTATGTCCTCACATTTAAAACATCATATCAATGAACAGAACGAATATTTCTTGCTGATTCTTGGGCCACTCCTTTGAATTCACATGGTATGCACTCCCTGGTGTGTCTGACATAAAAATGTGAAATAGCTACGAATTTTAAAGCCTATGACATAAGATAATCTACAAAGGAATGGTAAGGTCAAGATTGTAAAAGATAATTCGTATTTTCCATAAGTATTGAAAAGGTACCTTCAAAACAAATATGTCAAATATACGACATATCTTTTCCCCAATTTAATACGCAATAGTGACCGGTTATTCATTTCTTGTTGAAAAGTGGTTTTCTGTGGCCTCAATAAAGTTTCAGAGGCATCCAATGTAAGTCCAAACTAAATTAAATGAGGCAGAAATACTCACTGTACAAAGGAATTAATTTATGATAGATTAAATATCTATAATATTGAGGTGAGAAATTTGAATGAGAAGTAATTGTTATTCAATTGGATCACCTTGATTGGCCAGGCTGTCTGGTGCCGATTCGGCTCCACTGGCTATAGCATTTTTTTCATTTCCCTCGTTCTCTCACCATTGTCCTCCAAGTTGTTCCAAACATATTTCTTAAATCTTCGTTCATGCGATAACATTCGACGACTGCACGGATCCACCGATTGTCTTTGAAACTTGCTACATAGCGGGCCCATCAAAGCTTTGTGTGGTGGTTTTCTGCGACGACTTCCTTCACTCCAGTTCTATTCCTGATCTCCTCGTTCCTAATGCGATCTCATAGCAAGACTACTGACATTGACCTTTCCATGGCTCTCTGCGCCGTAAGCAGATGTTCTCTCTTCATCATGGCCCAACTCTCTCATGCGTATAAAATTGCAGCAAGTCTTCGACTAAGGGTGTACTGGAGTCGAACCTAGACAAGGCAACTTGCACCATTCTTTTTTAAAAGCACAGTCGAGTTGAACGCTCTCCATTCTGCCCTCACCCTTTACGAGATCTCATTCTCCATCTCACGATTTATAGTCACTTCTTGACCGAGGTATACATAGTAAGATCGTCGGTGACTAAACTTATTTCTAATGTTTATTTTTTTAAATCCACTTTCTGCAACACGGCCTTCTTACAAGGCATATAATCGTGAGATTCAGAAAAAAAGATAGGTTACTCTTTAAGATGCAATTTTTTTAAAGCTGCGTTAGAAAAGTTTTATTTGTATGTTTCACAGGAACGCTCCAAAAGTTTGCTAATCCATTACGATGTTTCTCACAAAATATGTACGCTTCTATGTGCCTTTTATATCTTCGGTATGTGCATATGCCGTTTTAGTTAAATCCCCTCTTGCAGTTTCCTTCCGAAAGGCTCCTTTTATTCCTTGTAGTTTTTGTCTACCGAATCCACTCCCAATGCTTCGGATGGCTCGGAGCTATTGTATAAGGCATTTGCCCAAATTATCACTCAGTATGACTGAACCCAGAACTATGTGTCTATCAAGGAAGTTTCTTACCACAGAATATGCTCTCAATTTGAGTACATATTTCATTTGAAATGTCGGCGAATTAAGCCTATCAAAGTAGAAAATAAATACATTGCCATTCTTTGAAATATTAGCATTCAAACCGAACGAACTATTTAGTCCAGCAGACGAGACGTTGTAGTGAACATTTCGTTGAAAAACATGTTCAGTCATAGACATGTCAATCCCAGCAGACAGCATCACCTGCGAAAAGGTGAAAATACAGGACACAAATAAACAAGCAGTGTAAGATCACAGATTTTGGAATTCTCTATGGCACCAGAGTCGATACCAAAGAATTGAAAAACATGAGAAATATCGGTTTCTAGCCTGAGACCTGAAGAGAGTGTGAATGACAAAGACAGCAGTTATTCCTGTTGTAATTGTTGCACTTGTCATAACGTCCAAAATACTAACCAAAGTGGTTAACATATCAGAATTCTGAGTTGTATTGTTGATCTGCAGACAGAAAATTACAATCCTATAATATAAAAGAATCCAGAGAAACAGTCTTGAGATATGAAGAAACTTGTCGCCAAACATAAAGACATCATCACACTAATTAAATTATAACGTACTAGCTTGGTGATAATTAAGATGACAAGAAAGATAACGATAATAATGATAATTATAATAATAATAATAATAATAATAATGATAATAATAATAATAATAATAATAATATTAATAATAATAATAATAATAATAATAATAATAATAATAATACTAGGCGTGGAATTTGGCATGCCAGATGGCCAAGCATTATAATCATTGAAAGGAGGAGAGAGTTATAAGTATCTAGAAGTATTAGAATCTGAGAGACTACTAACTACAGAGATGAAAACAAAATTGGGAAGGATTACATCAGAAAGCTGAGAAGCCTAATGAGGTCAAAGCTACATGGTCCGAATCTAGTGAAGGCTGTACATATTTGGGCAATATCATTATGTAGATATTCAGAAGCTTTTGTTTATTGGACAAACAGTGAATTAGCAAAACTAGTCAGAAGAAATAGGAAGGAATATGAATGAAGGATTCCACCCAGGGGCAGGGGTAGCAAGATTATACCTACCTAGATAGGAAGGTGAAAGAGAGTTAATAACGCTCCTTGGAATTAGCTAGAGTAGATACAGACCCCTATGAAGGTAATAGTGAAGACAGTTTATTAAAAGCTGCCAGACTCACAGAAAGCAAAACACCAAAGAAACTTCAAAATCAGAAGAAAAAAAAACAAAGTATCTGACTGACCGGAAAAGGCGTTGCATCGTAGATTCCCAAAGAAAGTTTCAGCAATTAGCAGTCGTGAGAGATGGTTATGGCTGCAGAAAGGAAAGCTGAAGAGGGAAACATAATTTTTTTTACTTGCCTCACAAAATCAAGCATTGAGCAATTATTGGATTAAAAGTCAAAATAGACAAAAATCTAAGTAGATTTAAAAACTCAAAAGAGAACGCGTTACTCATATAGTAAGTAAATGTAGCATGCTGGCACAGAAAGAATACAAGAAAAAACATGACAATGCATGGCGAGTAATCCACTGGGAGCTATTTAGAGAACAAACTGATAAATGGCATGAACAGAAACCTAGAAAAGTACTAGAAATATAACATGCTGTGGGACTTTAACATTCAGCAGACTGATAGAGTAATAGAAGCTAGAAGAGCTGATCTGGTAGTAGTATATAAAGGGAATAGAAAGTGCCTGGTAATTGACATTACAATCCCAAATGATGAAAAACGTAATATGATAAGTATAGAAAAACTATCAAAGTACCACGACTTAGGAATTAAATTACAAAAAATGCAGGTAAGATGCGTCCCACTAGTTATAGGTGCATTGGGAATTATCTCTAAAGTTCTAAACAGATGGATAGAGGAAATAGTCATAAAACCCATCTTAGTACAGTCGCAGAAAACAGTGTTATGAGGGACAGCTAGGATACGTAGGAGGGTTCTTGGCATCCAAGTCCACTTGTCGTAGCCCAATGTTAGGATTCTTTTCTTTTCCAACAGTCTAATCTGTTGAGTCTGCATGAATAATAATAATAATAATAATAATAATAATAATAATAATAATAATAATAATAATAATAATAATAATAACAATATTTTCTCAATTTTGCATTAGAGGGGTATCAATAAAGTGCACATTATGAAACGCTTGAAGAGAAGATGTGTTTTATTTAGAAATGTCAGCATATCAAAAGGCACACAAATTATACAAAAATATATATATTTCCCCTGATACAAATAGAACTATTCGTAAAACCCACTTATACTGGATACATACTGACCATCAAGAGCAATACTTTCTATCAATCATAGATCTTGGTTCAAAGCAGCCACTGAAAATAAGAATACCAGTTGCTAGTCTAGCTAGTAATGAACGGTTGAAATTTGGTTCATTTTCTTCATTCTCTTCAAAATTGTCTCAATTTCAATTTTTTTTTACATTGGCAGGCAAGAAACTGTGAATTCAGGGATCTCCCTCTTTTTGACTTAATCATGATTGTGTGGAAGTGCAGTGGCCCAGTGGTCTTGCCAGCGGACTCGCGGTCATATGACGGTTTCGATTCGCAGACCGGGCGTTGTGATGGCTTCTTGAGTGAAAATACCTAAAGCGTCACGGTGCTCCGGCAGGTGGGGGGAGGTGAATCCTGCTGTACTCTTTTACTACATCTGTCTCTCACTCTTTCTTCCTGTTCTTGTTGTACCTGTATTTCAAAATGCCAGCCTTGTCACACTCTGTGTCACGCTGAATCACCCCGAGAAATTCGTTATGGGTTCACATCTCTGTGGAGTGCTCAGCCACTCACACATTAATTTCACGAGCAGGCTGTTCCGTTGATCGGTTTAACTGGAACCCTCGTCGTCGTAACCGACAGAGTACCACGAATTATGTCTATTTTTTTTTTTTTTAATTCAGTATTTCTATTAATTCTTGCTGCATTATCATTACTAGGTGATTTTGTTCAAACTCTAGATTTAGTAATTGAAGAGGATTTTTTAAATTTTATTGATCCTAAAATCTTTTAGGAACGTGTTTGGAATAATCCAAAATCGGCATCACAAACTTCGCACAAGAGGAGCTACAACAAAATTACCCATGCGATGTCAGACGCCATTATGAGCATTCTCGCATACAGTCTTTTCTGGTTAAACATGATAGACAATTATGAAAACTCGTCCACCTGTTTGAGGCGCCCATACTTAAAATACCAGCATTTCTACATGTCCGACAGGTATGAACTGTTGCGGCATTGTTCGTATGCAGGTGATTCTGGCTATTCATATCTCGGTCTATGACATACACTGACAGATATCAATACACGGAATCGCATTGCGTGTGCGTTACCCTGTTAAACTGATCAGCTTCATTGATCCTCACGATTGACATGCTAGCCGTCCCTCATATGAGATAATGGGCTGTTTTTTTCTCTGCTGGGCAACTATTTCGAAGGAAATTATGTCGAATACGTAGTAAAAGAGAAAAACCGTATTCTTTAGATACCAGAGAAAAGGTTTAATTTTTTTAAAAACTTCTATTTTTGCACGGCATGCTACTGCAGAAAAGAGAAAATAACACGCTTTTTTCTATTATGAATTGAATGGAAGCGGGCATAAAAGGTGCGTTAAAAATAATAGAGCGCAACTACCTGAGGAAAGACTTTTGAAAGAGCTACGAGGAAAAAGTGACATTTAAGTACTATATTATCGTATAAACGAAACTAACATAGGGGAATATTTCCAGTCGAATAGTTTACGAAGTAATATTGCGGAGTGTCAATTCACACTTACCTTGAAATATGATTCAGTCATCTGCCCTCTAGAAATATAATAATAAAAAAGGCTTACTTAGGTTCTCAGATACAGTGGTTATTAGAGAGAAATGAACAACGAACAGCCAGTAGAAATGATCCTCGGGAGAAATATATGACAAAACTTGAAACAGAACTAAATATAATTATTATTGAGAAGCAGCCTCTGTGGAAAAGTGAAAATTCATACAATTTCAGGTCTATAAATCTACTAACTATCCATTATAGAATACGTGGGGACAACAATTGAAAATGTAGCATATTCTGCATGTGAGTTCAACAATTTAACCGAAAATGGATATTATAGAATGCATAATTTCATTGTACGGTTTGTCGAACGAGAAGGGAAATTCTATGTTCACCAATATCGTTGCATAATTGAGTCCAGACACAAGAAAATATTTCAGGATTTCTTTATCCAATATGAACAGATGATAAATCGTGGGTTACGTGACACTGTTGCAATAACGGTAAATTGAATAGGACAATAAATAATTGATACTGCAAGTCCAGAAGGTGGTAGATTTCGAATGGAAAAACAATAGAAGCTGCAGATGGATGACAATCTAAGTAGATAGAGATTGCATATATATTGCCCTTGAAGAAGATAAATGCAATGCCAATAGTGATAGGATTTTATATTATCACTACTAGATTAGACACATTCTTATCTTAAGTATGAATGAAAATTAGATAAATATGCCTTAAATAATATAGAGGTAAATTTCTAAAATGTGACTTGGTGAACTTCTTTATAAATACATTATATAAGCTGGCTACCAAAAAATATAAACGCAGAATAAGCGTGAAAAATAGATCCAGAAATCAAAAAGCTATAGTGCATATTACTGAAAAGTAATGATGTAGTATTTTATGTTGTTACATTCTGAATAAGTCTGTTCAGGTACGGTTTTCACCTTCTTATATATAAATGTAAATATCAATCTTTAGGAGCTAACACAGCAAAGGCAATTCGAAATATTCATGGTGCTTCAACGACGGCACAAGATGAAAACCTTTTTTATTTTCCAAAACCGGATCAAAATAATATAGTCTGAATAGACAGGAATTTGCATTGTAGCCATTGAATAATTGAACGCCATTTGTAATGGCTTCGAAAGATATTTAAATTCAAACAATTCTCTCCCTCCCCATAATTTGACATAAACAACTGCTCAGTAGTAATAGGAATCTGCAATTCTCCTCAGCACTCTGGTGAAGTTATATCATTTTTGGAAAGAGTAGTGACTGAAAAAGAAATGTGGATAGTTTTGCAATAAAGTTAAGTAATGCAAAAAGTGATTTTAGTACAAGCAAATAGCATCAACCAAAATTCAAAAGGTTTCTCCATCCAAGAAATGCGATGAATGGTGTTTTGCATGATGGTGTGAATGAGAGCCATATCGAGTTGCTACAAGTAATATTGCAATTACAGTAGATATATAATGTCATTAGTTAGGACATCTCAACATAGATGTGAAGGTAAAGGGGCCTGCCATTCAATCCAAACAAGGAATGGTCCTCTACAAGTAACATCACGCCTTTTCAGTGCGTACGAATATGTGTGCAGTCATGCATACGTAAGTGTTTGTGTTTCAGGGAGGGAACTATCAGAATATATGATTCTCACACTAAAGTATTGCAATACACACGGTAAAATCCATAATTTTAAAACAATGGGATGAAAAAAAGTCACTAATCACGAAAAGCAAATACTGTACTCTGCAAATGTATTTTCTGAATAAATTTTTCCTTTCATACCTCCAGTGAAATTGTGAAAAATGACTACTGAGAAATCAAATTAATGTAGATCTTCACACGCATGTACCAAACATTCAAATATCTACGCTTGTGTAGATCTTGCATGGTTTATTGAAAATGCATTGCAGACATTTCCCGTTTTCATATTTCAGTCAAGAATGATAGTTGATTACACGAACAGTGAGAGTGAAGGACACCGAGTTTCTTTTGAATCTTCCTCCTAGGATAAAACAAATTTGTATTTAGAAGAAAAAAGAACACTTAAGCATCGCTGGTTTCCTGGTTGTCTCAACCTCTGTCACGTCACTGGAATTGCGCTGAAAAGTTGGTTCAGTTCCGCGCAAAAATGTATCCATTCAAAAGTTCATGCACAGGATGTTCACAAAGAAGCCCTATCGGGATCGTAGAGCAGTGAACCGTACAAACCTGGAAAGTTGTGAGTAATTGCTAACATTCATGTAGATGACTTGAGATAAATGCCGCTTCATTTTCATATGTGGCAACGAATGGATTGGGCAGCACTGCGTGAGACACTAAATTGTTTTTAGGGATAGCAGTACTCATCTTCTGGCAAGAAGGATCTAGAAGAGGTTATCTAAACAAAGCTTGCTTCCACCAAATTGGCAAACACCTCGAGGCTGTCGATTGTTCACTCGTGCGAGTGAAATATATATTTTCAAGCAACCTCTGAGTTAATTCATAGACAAATAAGATTTGCGAACTTCCAAATCTTAAGCTTGCGTACTGGAATGTAAGCACGATTTTACCTTGTTAGGAACCGTTCATCTCGTGTGTCCTACTGCCTTTTTATGAAGGGTATTGTTCCGATATAACTCCGACACATGTGTTTCAAATGATGCGTGTTAGAAGAAATAGGGTCCAACTGCAATTTATTTTACAAGAGAACATCAAGCATTCAACGTCAAGATCCGGTTGTTAAAACGCATTTGGAGCAACATTTGACAGAGCTGTCTCGTGGTTTCTATGAGCGTTTTATGATACTACGGTCGCAGCTTAACTTGAAGTAATTCTTCACAGAGATTAATGTTTATGTTCCAAACTTTGACAGTCCCCGCGATACAATAAATGGCTTTTATTGTAATCTGTGAAAAGTTCTGAGAAATGTTGGTAAAAATGACAAGTTTGTATTTCTGGAGAACTTTAATGACTCTATATTAAGTAGCATAGAAAGTCAGAGAATGGTTAAGTGCAACGCAAATGTGTTATTCCTTATGCAGTTGTATCAGGAGTTAGATCTAGAAGTTCGGGTAAAAATTTAAATATAAGACGACTTGGAAGCATCTAAGTTCGGGTCACTAGCGCATTCTCGGTTACGTGATTATCCATCACAAAGACCTTTCAGGTATAAAATCCATTCGGTGCATGCAGGTGTCTGAATGATTGACGGTTCATAGGCTCTTGCATATCTGCCTGGCACTCACTATTCGGAAAAAAAACTGATGTGTAGTAGCACGAAGGCACCTAAGCTAATCGATGTTTCTCAATTGAACTGCCCTTCCCTGGGAAACATGGACAATACCAAGGCTCAGTTCAAGCGATCACTTTATATGTAATTCATGTGATTCAGGTGTAAGTTGTACCAAACATATCTGCGAATGGCAGCGCGTAAGCTGGTATTTATTGAAATAAAACTTCGTAAGTCATTTAAAGAAAAAACGAAGGACTGATGACAAAGTTGTTGGAAGAAAAGGAAGTGGCACTTCCTTGAAAAGGGTAAGAAAGAGTCTCTTTTGTGTGGTCGTGCCTGCTTTTCAAATTTACATCTACTCAGCCTAATGTGTGGTATCGAATGTGACATCCAGTGAACTCACTCGACTTTGTAGATCCCAGCATACAGTTGATCAGAATGCTGCTAAATGTTGGTGGAGGGACAAATTGTGGGTGGTGAATCTGGATAAAATCTTTTTTTCTCTTACTTGTTTCAGTCATTTGACTGCGACCATGCTTGAGCACCGCTTTTAGTCGAACAAATCGACGCCAAGACTTATTCAGTGTAAGCCTAGTATTTAATCTATTGGCATTGTTGCCGAACCTCTAAGTTACGGTGAAGTAAACACACCGAAATCGGTTGTCAAGCGAGGGTGGGGGGAAAGAGTAGATACACAATTACATACATGCACATATATATATATATATATATATATATATATATATATATATATGAATGAGATAGATGAATTTCATGCTAAACTCAAAATTAGTGGCAATATATTTCGTCAATATCTCTCTCACGCGGTATCAGAGTGTGTGTTTATATTTGAACAAACGTTAACGTCAGAAGTGATTGTATCAGTGTCTATGTTGAGATAATTATAGAAGAGTTGTGATGATAAAAATACATTACGCCTCTTCGTGTGAAGTATATGCAGTTTGGAGTGTGCGTGGGGAGGAGATATGCTAACGCCCCTCCCCCATTTACTCATATTCACCTTGTATTGAAAAGAAATGCTGAATTCTAGACAGAGACCTGCTGCATGTTACACGTTAAATGTGCATAAAAGCTAAACCACAGAGCAAATTGTTTAAAAAACAATCGTACGATTTCTACTACCACAATTTTATTTCAAATATTAGACCGGCCACACTCTTGTAATTACGTTTAGCTATAATTATTAAATTATTCATTTTATTATTGATTAATTCTTTATTTATTCTTTGTCTGATCAAGATTAAAATTAATACTACCAAATTATATTTCAGTATTCTGATACCTCACACTTTTTCTTCGAAATAATGAGCTAGATGAATATTTTCAGACAGTGTCTTTTGATTCTACCCGATTTCATGACATTAATTAGAACAACACAATTTAACCATCGAAATTTGCATACATGCATCGAGCAATTAGCGATATGTTAAGCGCTTAGAAATCAATATAGTTTTCATTTAAATTTAAGTCAACCAATATTTTAAATTTTCATTTGATTTTAAAAGTTATTGAATTAACATGTTCATGGCATGGCGGCATCAATACGGAAGAAGACATTTCTCACTTCATTAGTGTGTAAAATTATTTGATGGAGTTAATTGAAAACTTTTCAATTGGTGTAGTAGCATTTGCTCTATTCAAAACAATTTCAAATAAAACAGTACAGGTAGATTTCGCGTTTGAAGTCCTATATTTGAATGAGTACGTTTTAAAGATGATGATTTAATTCGAAGTATTTTTGACGATGCGCTTCTAGAAAACTTTCTGAAAATGCTAAAACTAAAAGTGAATGCACACCAATATCTTATTACTAGTGTGACTATACTCTTTGAGAAAATATCAGTGACTTTGATATCGTCAGTAGTTATAGAAATTCGAAGAAAGTACAAAATCCAGCATCAAGCCAAGCAATTTCCTTTAGATAGTGACGTACTTCCCCGCGGTCAACAATAAACTATAGTAGAAGACAGTTGCCCAAGGTGTCACGCAGTGGAAATGAACCCCGAACCATGTGGTTGGTAAGCAATCTACTTACCACGCGGCCATTCTTGGCACGCTTATTCCTATCGCCTATTCTATCGTTAACATTTGCTGAACCGCTAAGTTACGGGGGACGTGACCACACCAAAATCGGTTTCTAAGCAATGGTGTGGAAACAAAGACACAAACACACACACACACACACACACACACACACACATATATATATATATATATATATATATATATATATATATATATATATATATATATATATATATATATATATATATATATATATAGGACTGACTTCTTCCACTTTCTGTCAACCAGATCCACTGACATGGCTTTGGTCTAGCGAATGTTATAGTAGAAGACATCTACCCAAGGTGCCATGCAATGGCACTGAACACGGAGCGATTTGGTTCGGAAGTAAGCTTCATGGCACACAGCTGCGCCTTCGCCTATATATATATATATATATATATATATATATATATATATATATATATATATATATATATATATATATATATATATATATATATATAAGACAAAAAGAGATAAACAGCCGAGGCTGAGAGTAGTTTTCTGGATATTGATAAGGAAAATATATATAGATATAGTTTTACAGCACTTTCGGGGATATTTGGTATAACCCTTCAACAGGGACGAAATTAGATGGTTAAATAGAAGTAAATATTTCAGTTCGAAATAAAGAATTACTATGGAAAAGAGGGGAGAAGTAATATTGAGGGAAATAACAGAATGAAGTTAGAAATAAAACATAAAATGTATAAAGATATAGTATTTGAGTTCCATTATTCGAGGAAAGTGGTGTATAGAAGTGGTAAAGGAGGTTCCTGTACGAAGTCTTAACTGTCATTTGAGTTGCTTTTTGAATTTGATGAATTTGTATTTTCAGTATGTTGTTCATTTCCGGATCCCTATTGAGCAAAGGTAGATTTTGAACAATAGTGTTTCATGCCTCATTGTTTCTAGGGTTGCGATTTGGTATATACGACAGTGTTTTGAGATGAGGTGTGGTGTTACATTATTTTTTCCATTAGTGTTTTAATGCCTAATTTCTTGGCACGCTTATTCCTATCGCCTATAAGTGGGAGCGAATATTGTCCTTCATTTAGTGTTCCTCTGGTGTCTTGAAGACGGAGGGCCCAGATGTTTCCGCCAGACATTATTGTGCAAATCATTTTTGCTAAATTAATGGGGATATTTCTTTTTATGTGTTTCTGGTAGCATGAACTAAACAGAAGATATTGCTTCGAGTCAGTTGGTTTATGATAAATGCTAGTTATAATTTGGTTGTTGAATTTTTTTATCACTATTTAAATTCAATAGTTTCGTTGTTGGCTTGTTTTACCATAATTTAAATTTCAAAAGTTTTTTGGTGGTCTCCTTCCAAATTATAAAGCAGTCAACCAAATGATGCAAATGATATTTAGATGAGAAAAGATATCTGGAAAATATATGTGGATGACTACTTTATGATTTGTAAGAAGACCAATGCTAAGCCTTTGCGGTTTGGCAAAAGTGCCTAATGGAATAAGTACTAGGCTTACAAAGAATAAAACTTAGGGTGGATTTGTTCGACTATAGGCGGTGCTCCTGCATAGCCACAGTGAAAACACTGAAATAAGTAGCAGAATAAAAGAATATATGTGTGTGTACGTGTGTGTATGTGTGTGTACGTGTATACGTGCGTGTGTGTGCGTGACTGTGTGTGTATACATATACATGAAAACATACACACACACACACATATATACATGTCTATGTATATATGTAGTGTGTGGTGGATCTTTGTTTTGTGTATTAATAATAACTAATTGTAATGGGAAATACGACAGTTTGGTGGAAACATGACAAATTTTAAATCTAACTCTACGTACTTTTCATATGATTTTAGATTTTTCTCTAATCTGCATTTCTTATTTGAGTAGTATTTTTCAAATCTAAACATCTATTGAAACCGATTCGGAAACTAAGTTGGTACTTTTTGTTGCTATTTAATTCATAATTTTATATCTTAGTTCCCAATTAAATTATACTCTGTATTTCCCATAATGCATCGTGATCGTACTTCGTAATCCCGTAATTATCCCCAATGAAGTGATTATGATATGTGCATAGTACAGTCTTTAGGTATGTGGTACATTGATTACTAAATACACAGTCGACTTTCTAGAGGGATAAACGCGAGGCAATGTGAAAAATATTATTCTAGCGAATAAAAGCTATTATTAGCAAAATTGTACTTTTATATTTTCAACAAATGCTAATCACTTTCGCTAACAATAAAGTATTTTATTTGTCCCTTCAGAAAATACTTTGAGTAGACACATTCTCTAAAATATAATCCCATAAGTCATTCCGTTGATACTGATTATTATGTAAATGTGTTATCCTTATATGGAGTCGTTATATGATAAAATTTCAATAGATATGACTTCAAAATATTGCACAAATATCAGTTGGTGTGTGAATTTGTAAAAAAAAAACATAAATAAACGTATTCATGCACACCCAGACGCATACATACATACATACATACATGCATGCATGCATACATACAGACATGCAAACACATATATATATATACATACATACATACATATATATATATATATATATATATATATATATATATATATATATATAGAGAGAGAGAGAGAGAGAGAGAGAGAGAGAGATATAGATATATATATATATATTTATATACATCTATATATATATATATATATATATATATATATATATATATATATATATATATATATATATATATATATATATATATATACATACTTGTAAAATAGGACGTGTGCGTTCAATAATGTAATAATACAAAGAATATATATACATGTATACACACATATATGTACATACTTACATCTACATGTGTATATACATGCATATCAGGGTACAGAACGTTAGAACAATAAACTGCAGACAACGGATTACATTATTGAACGCACACGTCCTATTTTACAAGTAAGTCTACTATTATTCTGACGTGACTATCTTTCTATCTATCTATCTATCTATCTGTCTCTCTCTCTATCTATCTATTTATCTATCTGTCTTCCTCCATCTTTCTATCTATACCTCTGTCCTGGCCTCTAATTCACTGCTATACCCTTCCGTCCCTTCCTCCTTGTTCCACTTCCTCCCGCCACCATCCTCTCTATCTATTTATCTATCTGTCTTCCTCTATCTTCCTATCTACCCTTCTGTCTTGGCCTCTACTTCACTGCTTCTGTCCCTTCCTCCTTGTTCCATTTCCTCCCTCCACCATCCTCTCTGCTCTCGTGTGACCTGTGGTCAACTTTCTTTTCACCCCAGCCGCTGTGAAGGCAAGACGAACTACTAGCGTTCTACCTCAGATTTGCGTTTGGCCGTACGGCTTTTGAATGTTGTTTTCACTGTCCATTTTTTCCTGTTTTGGTTTGTGTTTGCCACCTTGGAATCCTCTGTGTAGTTGGTTGATCCACTACTCAGGAAGAGACTATTCTAGAGTACGTCCTGTCTGGTCTTCGAAACGTCTAGATAGAATAGCGACAGCTGATGAAGGGATATTCCAAGGGGCTTTCCGTTTTCCTATGTGTTCGTTCCGTTGTCTGCAGTTTATTGTTCTAACGTCCTGTACCCTGATATGCATGTATATACACATGTAGATGTAAGTATGTACATATATGTGTGTATACATGTATATATATTCTTTGTATTATATATATATATATATATATATACATTTCATCTTTTATAAATTTTGGTCATTAGACTGCAGCCATACTGGCTCAATGCATGTAAGAATTCTTAATCGAATGAAACGTCTCCGGCAATTAGTTATTTTGCTGTATTCCTCCACAATCGCAAAAATGTCTCAAGATTATGGAGATGGGTTATTAGATAACCGAATTCACTTCTTTTAGGAAGAATATCTTTTTTATATTATTTGAAACTTTTTCAAAATATCAATTAATAATACGATGCTCGTTGCTGGCACACTAATAAGTTTAAACTCGAACAAGCCTATTAATGAAAATCTCGACGTGGTTGCTGGAATTATTATAATAGTCAAGCACATTCCTTTCAAGGAAACTTTAGTTTCTTCGATACAAAATTTAAATACTGTCATAGAAGGATGATGGTGTATGACAATAGACAAACTCGAATAGGTATGACCTATGGTTACACATTCATGACCAAAAATTTCAATGAATATTGAAAACATTTTAAAAGAATTCCACGAAGTGTTAGATAAATTCGTTTGTACCATCTTTTAGAATTTCCAAGCAAAAATCTCTATGAGAATGTATAGAAGCCCACAGTCGCATGCATACATACAAATACACATGCATATATATATATATATATATATATATATATATATATATATATAGACTTACTTGTAAAATAGGACGTGTGCGTTCAATAATGTAATAATACAAAGAATATATATACATGTATACACACATATATGTACATACTTACATCTACATGTGTATATACATGCATATCAGGGTACAGGACGTTAGAACAATAAACTACAGACAACGGAACGAACACATAGGAAAACGGAAAGCCCCTTGGAATATCTCTTCGTCAGCTGTCTCTATTCTATCTAGACGTTTCGAAGACCAGACAGGACGTACTCTAGAATAGTCTCTTCCTGAGTAGTGGATGAACCAACTACACAGAGGATTCCAAGGTGGCAAACACAAACCAAGACAGGAAAAAATGGACAGTGAAAACAACATTCAAAAGCCGTACGGGCAAACGCAATTCTGAGGTAGAACGCTAGTAGTTCATCTTGCCTTCACAGCGGCTGGAATGAAAAGAAAGCTGACCACAGGTCACACGAGAGCAGAGAGGATGGTGGAGGGAGGAAATGGAACAAGGAGGAAGGGACAGAAGCAGTGAAGTAGAGGCCAGGACAGAAGGGTAGATAGGAAGATAGAGGAAGACAGATAGATAAATAGATAGAGAGGATGGTGGAGGGAGGAAGTGGAACAAGGAGGAAGGGACAGAAGGGTATAGCAGTGAAGTAGAGGCCAGGACAGAGGTATAGATAGAAAGATGGAGGAAGACAGATAGATAAATAGATAGAAAGATAGATAGATAGATAGATAGACAGATAGATAAATAGATAGATAGAAAGATAGTCACGTCAGAATAATAGTAGACTTACTTGTAAAATAGGACGTGTGCGTTCAATAATATCTATTTATCTATCTGTCTTCCTCCATCTTTCTATCTATACCTCTGTCCTGGCCTCTACTTCACTGCTATACCCTTCTGTCCCTTCCTCCTTGTTCCACTTCCTCCCTCCACCATCCTCTCTATCTATTTATCTATCTGTCTTCCTCTATCTTCCTATCTACCCTTCTGTCCTGGCCTCTACTTCACTGCTTCTGTCCCTTCCTCCTTTGTTCCATTTCCTCCCTCCACCATCCTCTCTGCTCTCGTGTGACCTGTGGTCAGCTTTCTTTTCACTCCAGCCGCTGTGAAGGCAAGACGAACTACTAGCGTTCTACCTCAGATTTGCGTTTGGCCGTACGGCTTTTGAATGTTGTTTTCACTGTCCATTTTTTCCTGTCTTGGTTTGTGTTTGCCACCTTGGAATCCTCTGTGTAGTTGGTTGATCCACTACTAAGGAAGAGACTATTCTAGAGTACGTCCTGTCTGGTCTTCGAAACGTCTAGATAGAATAGAGACAGCTGATGAAGGGATATTCCAAGGGGCTTTCCGTTTTCCTATGTGTTCGTTCCGTTGTCTGTAGTTTATTGTTCTAACGTCCTGTACCCTGATATGCATGTATATACACATGTAGATGTAAGTATGTACATATATGTGTGTATACATGTATATATATTCTTTGTATTATTACATTATTGAACGCACACGTCCTATTTTACAAGTAAGTCTACTATTATTCTGACATGACTATCTTTCTATCTATCTATCAATCTATCTGTCTATCTATCTATCTATCTTTCTATCTATTTATCTATCTGTCTTCCTCCATCTTTCTATCTATACTTCTGTCCTGGCCTCTACTTCACTGCTATACCCTTCTGTCCCTTCCTCCTTGTTCCACTTCCTCCCTCCACCATCCTCTCTATCTATTTATCTATTTATCTATGTGTGTATACATGTATATATATTCTTTGTATTATTATTTATATATATATATATATATATATATATATATATATATATATATATATATATATATATATATATATATATATATATATATATATATATATATATATATATATATATATATATATATATGTTAATGTGTGTGTGTGAATGTGCGTGTGTGTGTATATTTGTATGTATATATGTATGTTTGTATGAATATACTTCTAATTATATCGCGAAGTAAACATATTCTGCGGCAATGTTTAATTAAGACGACTACATTACAAAGATATAGCAGCTGTGATAAAAGTGGAGGAGAATCAATAAATACTCAACGTTTTATGTATTGTTTCTTTAGTGGCATTCTTTTCGAGCCTTTTCGATTTTCCTTGTAAAGCAATTCAGTCTTGCATTGGTAATGGCTTCTTTGGCTGTATTAATCGAACTAGACTGGCCTACCATAATATATAGCGCTGTGAGTAGTTCTTGTAATCGTCGTGAAGAGTGTGAATATCATCATCATCGACATAATTGTTATCAAGTCCTCTTACAGTTTTCTCATTTGCGATTGCAGCAAGTTTAATTCACGCGTAAGCTTCATTAATATTGTCATATATTCACAATGAACTTTACAAGTATCCAGCGTGTTATCTTACTCCATAATCTTTGGAAATTACTACTGGATAAACTAACGTATCTATCACCATCTCAAACGCCATCAGGCCATGTAACGTTTAACAATTGTTCTGTATAAGTTTTTACGGAAAATATGAATTTCATATATTTTGATTGCAACCCTGTACAATATACATACAGGCACCAATAATATCAGCATTTCTATCATTATGATTGAGATGTCATAGCATTATTATCATTTAAATCCTTATTTAAATCATTATCATTATGAAGAAACGAATGCAAAAATTTCATTTGCTTGTTGTTATCATCATCTGTAACGTCATTAGTAGCACTAGCAATATCAACAACATTGGATTATTATCATTACTCTTCTTGTCGTCAACATTTTAATCAGTTTATGCACACATCTTTAATAATACTTTCTGAAAACATCTGTATCAATATCTGATTGTCTGTACACACTTGCAAATTAATTTATTAATAAATTTATATCCTTTCGCACTGTCTCCTAATTTAAGTAATTACAGAGATTTATCTGTCACCTTCAGATTCTCTGACGATGTCTAATACCTCAGGGTTAAATTTTACAACAGGAAGAAATGAATATTGAAACTCGCTGTGGAAGCGTAAGAGTAAATTATATCAAGGTATAATTGTGCATAAACATGCAAGTACAAGTGCGTATCTAGGTCCAAATTTCACGTGGTAGTATTAGAAACACATGTGGCATGATATTTATATACAGACACACTAATATATATATGCATACATATGTGTGTGTGTATATATATATATATATATATATATATATATATATGTGTGTGTGTGTGTGTGTGTGTATGTATATGTATACTTGTATATATATATATATATATATATATATATATATATATATATGTGTGTGTGTGTGTATGTATACATGTATATATATATATGTGTGTGTGTGTTTGTGTGTGCTTGTGTGTGTGTGTATGTATGTATGTATGTATGTATGTATGTATATATGTATGTATGCATGTATGTATGTATGTATGTATGCATGTACATTTGTATATCTCCAGAATATATTTAAGTATTATTGTTAAGTTGAAACGGTTGCTAATGTAAAAAGAAATGGAAGTGTGAAAGTATTTTTTTCTTTTTCTGAGAGAGCAAC
>NC_142928.1:50460933-50463433 GCF_046866305.1 Octopus bimaculoides
AATAGTCAAGAGTATTCAAGCATTTTATCGGTTCAAATTCCTTCTATAGTTGCGGAACTGTTTCCGGAGAGAAACGCAATCTTTCAGGATGATAATGCACCAATTCACACAGCTAAAGTTGTTACTGAATGGCACGAGAAATATTCTAGTGAAGTTGAACACCTTATCTGGCACCAAATCTCAATATTACTGAACATTTGTCGTGCATATTAGAAAAACAAGTAAGGAGTCGATATCCTCCACCATCATCACTAGATGAACTGGAGACTGTTTTAGCTGCATAATGGACAATTCCTTTGCTAACAATTCAAACTTTGTATAAAGTCACCGTTCAAATTAATGTAGTATATACATACACACACACACACACACATATATATATATGTAAGTATATATATATATGTATGTACGTATGCATGTTTATATATATATATATATATATGTATATATTAATAAATTAATAAATTCATTATTAATATTTTTTGGATAACATATTGTTGGGCTAATTTCTGAAAGAAAATCGGCATTTTTGTATTTGCTGCCGATAAGGTAAAGCGCACATGCGCGGTAAATTTTGAAAAATTAAGCATATGAGCATAAGCCATGTTTCCTATGACTCGTGTTTATATGCCATCTGGTTATTCCGCTGAAGATGGTTTAACCTTGTAAGGTATATTTTTATCTTACTAAAATAACTTAAAATCATGGTACGGAATATAGAGGGGTAAATGTTTTTATTTTTCATTCCCTTTCGAAATTATTCCTATTTTTGTGGTATAGAGTTGTTTGCTGCTCTTTCTAGCGGGTCAGATGTCCTATTTTAGGCATCTCTGTATTTTAAATGAATAATATGTATGTATATATATATATATATATATATATATATATATATATATATATATATATATATATATATATATATATATATATATATATATATATATATATATATATATATATATATATGTATATGCATGTATATATATATATATATATATATATATATATATATATATATAAGTATATATATATATATATATATATATATATATATATATATATATACATATATATATATATATATGAACGTATGTATGTATGTATGTATGTATGCATGTATTTTGTTTACTGTTAACACAGACGATTTAATAGACAGTTACCAGGGTAGCAAAATACACGCATGTAATAAGGATGGAACGACCTATTCAAAGGTAGAAACTTTGGGTTAATGTGCAGTAATTTGTATATTATAAGCAAATAAATGGAGTTGAACGCAGATGTTATTCAAATTCTTTTACTTTCGACATAGGTTTCGAAGACAACATTGGTTTTTTTTCCAAAAGAATAAACGGTGTAAAATAATGTAATCTCCTCACCAGGAAAGAAAGAGAACCAATCTCAAAAACAAGTCATTATTCCAATTTTGATGACTGCATAAATGATAAGCAGGAGACTATTAAGTTTTTTTTTTAACCGTTAGTAGATCTGACGTCAAAGGTAGACCATAGGAAGAGAAGGGGTAAAGAAATAATAAATAAAGAACAAATAAAAGAGAAATATAGAGGGATATGTTGGTTGAAAAATGTTCAAAGTCCTGGAAGTAAATTTATGTATTGAAGTAGAGTACAATTTGAACTAAATGTTCAAACCATACAGACTGGTATAAATCACTAATATGAACTACAGGTGTGTTTCTGCCAATGCTTACATTTATAAGATCGCTGTAAAAGCATGTTAACAAGATGATTCTTCGAGAAGAGAATATGGAAGAGTTGAGAATTACAAATATTACAGAATCCGTCGCCCTTGTCGTAAGAGAAAGAGATGGACAGGATAAACCAATCTAAAATAAAATCCTTATTGTTGTCTTTAAGATACCAAACCAATTTACTAAGCCCTGTGCAATCATTTACTACTATCCCTAAGTGAATAATAATGATTGGAAACCTACATTGATTCTGCTCAATCTCATTCTTCATCTACTATTCGAGACAAGAAATCTAGTTGTAATAAGAAGAGTCATTTTAATTCTATGGGCAACAACACAAAACATGATAAAATAGTTTTACAGTCTAAGGGCGGCAATCGTTATTTAAACCCGTTTTTTCACTCTAGGGGTAATTTACCGTTCTTTAGAGATAGTACCACTTACAATTGTACTGGTGCTAGCAAAACTCTTTCGCTTGTTTTCCGTATGGAAGGCAAATTAATTCTAGTCTTCCTTTGCAGTTCCGTGAAGAGGTTAGTGAGAACTTTCCAAAATATTCTAGATATTATTCCATTATTAATTCTCATATAGTTAGAGTTGCCTTCTCCAACGCAAAGAATCTTTAACAAATTATATCTTCTCATAATACAAGCCTGTTAAATAAAAGTTCACTTACTGAGTGTTCCAAAATTTGTTTAATTAATACCCCATAATAATAATAATAATAATAATAATAATAATAATAATAATAATAATAATAATAATAATAATAATAATAATAATAATAATAAC
>NC_142928.1:50473433-50493433 GCF_046866305.1 Octopus bimaculoides
CATATGACTGTATTAAGCACAGAGTTGGTATATCACAGATTTAATGTTCAATATAATTTAATATAATTGTGTTCTGTTTCACGTGACAAGCTAGCAGAATCGTTAGCACTCCAGGCAAAACGCTTAGCGGCATTTCACCCGTTTTAACGTTCTGCGTTCAAATTTCCCCTGAGGTCAATTTTTCCTTTCACACCTTTCAGGGGTCCGTTTAATTGAATTACGGCTTCTCCCGAATTTTCTGGTCGTGTATCAAAATTTGTACTCAATAAAATAATGATCTTTAAATATACATCACTATATTCAAAACGTGCACATAAAACTGCGGCAGATATCTTCTCCGACAAGTATTAGCAGCAGCACTATTAGTAGTAGTGCTTGCTGTTATTGTAGTAGTAGTAGTGAATAGGCTTATGCAAAGCTTGTGATCGCTTGCAAGTCAATTGATGATGTGAAAATTATTCTTGATGACAGCAAGAATTAATGAAAAATGATAACGTAAATAAAATAGTAGTGTTGCGAAATATTTAAAACATGTATCTCTTTTATTAATTTACCAAAATAATTAGTTTCCCTGGTGTGTATAGCAATGAGTAAACGTTAGTAATCAATAATATCAATAGAAAACACTGACACATATCGTCATAATTATCATCAGCTCTTTGAATTTGATTGATAGTTTGCTTTTCCTAAATGGTGGTACTGAATAATAGTAAGCTATTACAAACAGCATGTCTCAAAATCTCTAGCAAATTACAAGGTGCATTATACCGTAAAATTTAGTTTTCTCAAACAGCATATTTTATCTCATCAACATGTTCATTTCTATTGTCCATGGAAACCGTGATTAGAAACATAATGCCAACACCAATCATTTTAAATAGATTCTGTTATTATGTTTCACTTTCGGAATATTGGTTTATTCTTGAGAGACAGTGGAATTAAATGAAGATATATTCGTTCCTCCGAACAGTTTTGAACACTCCTTAGAAATAAACAGGAAATGAATAAAACTACATTGAAATTAACGTACCAGAAAGAACGCGGAATTCTCGTGCTAAATCAAATATATTAGCAAAAGAATTATATTCACGAAATGTGAGTACGACTGTTTGTGTGTTTATCATTAATATATTATGTACTTGACTCTCTTTTTCGAATACGTTTTCCATTTCTTTTCTATGCATATAAATAATAATACCCCGTTTCACACTGTTGCGATTTTTTCAACAATTTCAATCCTTGCGAATCCCTTAATTACAACTCTCCGTAAATTGTAGACTAAGCGTCTGCATTTCGTTTTATATTTAACATTTGTTATCATCTTGTGTATTTTAATTTTCTTTATTTCCCTCAATTTCTCTCACTTTTCGAAAAACATATTTATTTCTATATTTGTCTGAACACGCGGCAATTAAAATTTACTTCATCTAAATACAACTCTTCCTTCCGACGTCCTCTCTATATAGCCATTTCTTTTCCTTCCTTCACTCTCTGTCAGGTAAAGTTCAATCTATTTCATAATTATTCAAATGTACATATTTCACAATTGTCATATATTTATGTCTCTGATTTTTAAGCTATTTCTCTCGCAATCAGAGCATATTACTTAAGCACAATTTACGCATATCTTCAGTAAACTCGCCGTCACAAACAATATTTATAAAGCATGTACATAGACACATGCTTATAGCTGATAAATCCTAGTCATGTTTCCAAATCGTCTTCTCACATTCATTGCACACAGAGACCATAGTAACGTAGCAAAATAACATTAGCTTCAGACCACGTCAATTGACGGGCCTTCAATAAAGTTGCAGAAATTAGTAGCTAGTCGAAAGTAACAGGCTTCAAATCCAATTGCTAGATGTCTGTGGATGAGGGACGTACGTGGGACACATATAAACCAAATTTACGGTACTGAACAATTGACTAGAATACACACACATACACATACATATGTGTGTGTGTTTGTGTGTGTGTGTGTGTGTGTGTGTGTGTATGTGTGTATGTGTTTCCCTGTGTTTAATTGTTGTGGACCCCTAAAACTAAGGCTTATTGCTGTATTGAGTCCTTATTCGAGATGGAGAAGATAGAATCCCTTGTATCATGCAGTGCCGTGCAGGTCGGTTATTTATGTAAAGGCTTCAACTCCACCACTTGTTTGACGTTTCGACAATTGTAGTTAAAAGCAGTAGTCAAGACGACAAAGAACGATCGCTCTGCATAGGATCAATATGGTATCCGCTTTTCTGATTCTGAATGATCATGGAATTTATCCAACCTCTCACAGGCACAGTGTTGGCATCTTGGAAATGTGCGCTTGGAATATTTCATCATTACTCATGCGGATTCCCAGTGCATGGACTGATTCTGAGTGTGAGATAGCACTACACCCTGGTCCTATGTATTCCGATTGTAGACTGTTTGTGGGCCGATAGTTGAATGCTTGAAACTTCCCAGCATCAAACTGCTTATTATTTGCATATTGCATGCTGGTCGATTTACAGTTTTAGCATATGGGTGTGTGTATGTGTATGTGTTTGTGTGTGTGTGTGTGTGTGTATGTGTGTGTGTGTATGTGTGTGTGTGTGCGTGCGTGTGCGTGCGTGCGTGTGCTTGATTGCGAATTCAATTTCTCTTTATCCTAATCCTATCAGGGAAAATTCTAAATATTAAACAAGAAACTTATTTTGTATTTTTACATCAGTAAACATTCACAAAATGCGTGCATATGCACGAAGGAAATAATTGTTAATTGTGAAATAGAATTTGATTTTGGTCTTATATCAGAATGAGATATTTTCTATGGGAAAAATGTACGAAAAGGTATGAGGAGGTGAAGCGGAAGAAAAACAACTACGAGAAAAATTCAACGGAAGATAGATTAATATGAGATTGCGAAATAGTTGAACAGATTATTTTGATCAGCATGGAGTTAGATGGGTTAATTAAAGAGAGCCTTGTAGGTAAATAATATATCACACTATAATACTGGTCACCAGTATAAAGTATTAATGTAGCGGATAAATAAATAAAAAGGAACGCGTAAGGACGAAATACATCCGTAGCAACAGATGCGCATACATATTTACACATGCACACAATACATTGTCAGCTCAAATTTGTTGAGAGCTGCGAAAATCAGTGCGGATAATACTTTCTAAGATCCATGTTATTATTGAAATAGAATGCTAAGATACCATTGCTGTTGGTCACGTATAGTAGCACGTTCACTCTGAGCGTCAGAGTTGAGATTCGCTTGTTTCCATTTATAGCGAACCATATCTGAACTTAAGTTGCTTAAGCGCATTTGACGTTCAATATTAAAGTCACCCAACAGAAATACGTGGATCTGATGTTACGGATTCCTTTTTCATTCTGAATCCCACTTGAAATTTTCCATTGACATTTGAAGCGTGAAGTGGTCTGTGAAAATATGCTATACATATTACCACATCGAGTAAGAATAAAGTGTCGACGAGTGAATATAGATAAAACAACATGATTAATAGTGTTACATTTTCAAAATGCTCCTGGAAAATCCATCATTTTTGTTTTTTGATGTCATTGCAAAACCACAACAGACTTGATGGTGAGTATTTCTACACCAACTATAGCCATAAACAGCGTCGTTTCTGAAAGTGTTATTGATTTTATTCGAATGCATACCACGGAGAAATTCGCCATTCTCACTCTGTTATTTGCATGAATCTTTTGTGTGGCTGCCCGAAGCGTTGAATGCAACATGCCAGCTATTGGACAGTTATTTTGTGTTTCAATTAAACACTACCACATGAACTGCTTCTGTTTAAAGGCGCTCGCATTCTATGTGTTACGTGCATATTCAGGTGTATTTTGCCTCAATCATTTTGGCTTAGTGAGAGTTAGCTGATAAAACAACCTGATCCTTTAATTTGAGAATTCCATTTCGTCTTGATTAGTTTAGGATTTTTTTAAACATTTCACCTCTAATATATACAGCTTTGTCGGTATTCTTCTCTTTCACACTAAGCGGGTTTTCGAGAAGAAGAGCAAAGTAATTCTGGATCGAAATGGATTTAATATTAAGGTAATAAATATGTTTAAATATTCTTGACTTATTACGAGATTGGGCTGAAAAGTTCAGGGGTTGAATACAAAGGAGTGATGGAAGTGATGGAAATTTTGCTGTGAAATATTCTTATTAATAACTGCATTGTTTCTTTCCGGTAAACTGACATTTGCCTCTTCAAAGAAGAGTTTAATTGTAAATAGTGGCAATTCTCTTGAACATAGACAAAATTTAGTATTATAGTCTTATCAACCACCTGACAAAAAGCAGTTAAGGCCAAAAGACATTCATGCTGACATGGCTGCTAATTTAGGAAATGAGGCTCCAGCTTTATCAGTGCAAAAGTGGGCAGCTGACTTTAAGAGGGGAAGGAGGGTTTTGAAGATGATCTAAGATCTGGACGTCCTGCAACTACAACCACCTAGGAAAACATTGATTGCATTCATCAAATACTGAATGATAACAGGCTATTCACTATACATCAGAAAGCCACTGCTATAAGCAAATCTCGTGAGAAAGGTCAGAATGTTCTGGACAATGAATTTGGAGTGACACATGATAAAACCGCACCCGTATTACAAATTTTCCCCTGGAGTTTTTCAAATTTTAAAACTAGTATTCTGTATAGTACGTTTTTCTTGATGATGTCTGATCTCCTTCATCGTGTGAGTTGCACCATGGTGGTTCTTCTCTAAATTATTTATATATATATATATATATATATATATATATATATATATATATATACATGCATATATATATATTTAATTATATATATATATATATACATATCGATACACAGTCGCCTAATGTCGAATAGCGAAAAACGGCGCTAAACTCTGCATTGGATGTTTTCATGTGAAGAAATCTTGCTGAGTTATCTAAAATGGAGACCGACTAGAATAGAAGCTACGCTGTAGTGTGATGCAGCCTGTGGACAGACAAAATTCTTTAAGTTCTGTTGTGCAGTAGAAATAACCATATATAAATTAAAGAATAACCAGGGTACATATACTTGATACTTGTATTATTTCGTTTACATTGTTTAGATAGCTAATAAACAATCATCGATAATTGACAGTTAGTAGATATTATATTGATGGTGAAACTCCTCATTAGATGTCATGGGGCCATACAATATTTTTTTATGGACTAGATAGTAAGAGGATTTAATTTATTGCACCTACTCCAATACTTTACAGGTAAATCATTTTTCCAGCCCAAAGCCATGAAAGGTAACTTTTACGATTTGAGCTCAGAACATAAAAAGCCGTAGATTATGTTGCAAATCCACTGTGTTAAATGTTTCTGCAACTTCGTTACTCTTGATTGTCGATATAATAAGAACTAATCATTCATTATTGATTAATAATTATCAACGACCGTGACGCTGATTGTGAAATAATTAGAATATGAAGACAGTGTTATTGAAAAATCAGAATTCCGGAACAGCATGACAAGTGATATTGAATAGTATTTAAAGCCGGCCAGCTGGTTGAATCCTTCCAGCGCCATGCAAAATGCTTAGCGGCATTGCGTCCGTTTCATGTTCTCGGTTAAAATTCCGCCGAGTTCAACTTTGTCTTTAAACCTTTCGGGGTGGATAAAACAAGCATCATTTGGGCACTGGAGGCAATGTAATCGATTTATCCCACCCCTCTCCCCATCGACATTGCTGGTCCTGTGCCAAAATCTGAAATCGATATCAAATAGTTTATAATTTTGACTAAAATATCAAAAATGCAATCAATCCAGACACTATTCTGCTTGTAATAGCTATCACAGAAAATGCGATTGCTCGAGTTTACCCCTTCAACTAAAATAGTAAAGAAAAATGGAGTTTCGTGGAGTAACTGTGTTTAGGGTGAGCAGTAGCAGTAACTTTACTGAGAATGTGGAACAATTATTTCATAAATAATGTCCGATGTTCACTCGGTATCTTATGTAGAAAAACAAATTATAATCTACCTTAGCGCTAGTATCATCTGTTAACAAGTGACTGAAAACAAATTCAGCATCACTCTTTCAAAATCAACTATATATACACATACAAGTTTTATTGAGTTTGAAAAGTTTTTCAAATTGTTACTCAATTTCAGTGAATTCATTAAAAGATAGATGGAAGCCCTAAATAACATTTTGCTTTTTCAGCTTGAATGCGACACTATATTTTACTCTAACTTTAGTATACGAGTACAAACCCCTTCACCTTTACCTGCATCTAATCGCTCGCAAATATATATATATATATATATATATATATATATATATGTGTGTGTGTGTGTGTGTGTGTGTGTGTGTGTGTGTGTGTGTGTGTGTGTGTGTGTGTGTGTGTGTGTGTGTGTGTGTGTTTGTGTGTGTGTGTGTGTGTGTGTGTGTGTATGTGATACAATTAAGATTCAGTAGAATTAGGTACTTAAATAGAGGCACCTTGTTAGGTCGGAATAATATGTACACCCAAATGATATTAAGTGAATTTCAAACAGGGTGCAGAAGTGCCAGTACCTGATATTTTTAAAATCTATCCAGATAATACGACCCAGCTTAGGGAAGTGATCCACTCTTGGCTATTCAGACATGTACTTTATGCTAAACACTTTCTATAATATTTTCAAAGCGCAGATTCCAGGATAGGTGAATAATGTATAAATGAGTAACAAAGAGGTACAGGTGTCAATTCGTTACGGCTGTTTAGAGCGATTCCTTTATTTGAGTAATGAAAGTATTAAATCATTCCAAAGAATCTGTTTTCGTCAGGTGACTACATGAACTTCAAACATTACGAACAATTCAACTGATGTTATATAGTCACAATGCCACAGAGCCAACATATTTACATTGATTCTCTTGCTATTCAGTTGGTAGAATGAATGTTATATCGTGTCAGAACAAATAGAATTTAGAGTATAGTAGAGGTTATAGTTGGGAGAAGGAATAATTTAAATCAGTAACCCAGTCACGTATACTTCAAGACAAATGATGGAGGATTGTCTCCAACCGTCTAGAATTAAGTCTTAGGAGAGTTGTACATGCATTCTGGTCAGTGGTAATAAATTAATATCATGTCGGCCTACCAAATTATCATATGTGATGGAACAATACATCCGGCTTTATCTACAAAAGTGAGTAAGGTATGGAGTAGTAATAAGGGAATGAGCGATAGGGAAGGGATGATAAGTAGAAGAAAAAGAATAGGGACAACTGATATTACTTATTTTGATTACCGCATTTTTATCATCTTTCATACTCATTTATGCTCTCTCTCTCTCTCTCTCTCTCTCTCTCTCTCTCTCTCTCTCTCTCTCTCTCTCTGTATATATATATATATATATATATATATATATATATATATATATTTAGACAATGTGCGACATCTGATAAACGGAAAACTGAATATGGCGAACTGGAGTATACCGTACGTAAAAGTACCATTTTGAAGCTGCTTTATAATCTGAAAACCTGGATGTTTTAAACATGTTCTTTTTAAAGGAAGGGGTCTTTGTTAATCTCATGAAATAGTGCACATAGTAGCAGTAACAATTTACCGATATCTCACTTTTATTTCGTTTCTAAATACTAAATTATATTTCACCCAATAGAATTTGTTACCTATTTTTTCTTTCTCCCACCACTGGCTGGCTTACTAATAATGACATAATTTCTTCAGCACCATTCGCTTTATTCGCTTTATTTCTTCTCTTCTGAATATTTCAGACCAAATATTTAATAATGATGCACACTAGTTTATACCCATTTCTCAAAACCTTGTTCTTTAACCGGGTATTTTACCATTTACATCAGATGAGTTAAAAACTTTGGAAATTTAGTATCTTTTATTTGAATGCTAACATTCTCAAATAGCATTTTTATCTTATCTATTAGCTGCGAAAAGTTTAGCAATCAGTGTAAAGAAGGTAATAATCATTTGTTTACAATTCATTTATATTTCGTATTTTATTTAAATATTTATATTTCAACAAATATTCTAACAACACTACTCTGCTTCACTTTCCATAATGTTATTATATTTTCCGAAAATATATCATTAGGTTTTATCTCACGGAAATACTGCAAGATAGAAAAGGAATACAAGCACATCCGATGCAACACCAATGTATATACAGATGCATATTCTGAAAGATATGCATCTTTGTATTCGATACCATATACACATTCACACACATACAGGCACACACGCTCACACAAACCCACATTCAGTTATACACACTGGCTTTTGTTACATAGTGTTAACAAAAGCAGCTACTTCACTGCTTAATTATGTTAAATTGGTGATATCCCCCACATCGCACCTTACCAACCTTCAACGCGAACACAGTGCACTTGTTTAAATTGGGTTATATATCTCTCTTCCATTTCGATCTTATAAGTCCAAATAACCTGAAAACAATGGCTTATAAATCAAGGAGGTACTTGTTCCATTCTAAAACCTTGAGGTCATACTTACGAATAACTTTATGTCTCTTCGGTAGCGTTTCCGAAACTAATTTTAAGGATGTATTTCTGAGATATTTGAATATGTTTAACTAATCGCTTTGTTGATTCCCGTGTGATAATTATATATGTGCGTGTATCTCTGTGAATATAAGTGGTGAGAAAAAAGACATACAATAACTATTTGTCGACTCACTTATGTACCAGAATAGCTTCTCAAGAAGTTATGGTTGATTCGGAATGAAAGTACATAGAGTCAACATATAACTAGCTTCATTTCAATTAATCTATATACAGTCATTTTCCCGTGAGATCTAATTCTCTAGCACCAGACTGTGTGTGTGAATGGATATGAATTATTAATCGGAGAGTGCCATGAAAAATATGCATTCAGCTTCTCTAAGAATTAAAGCACAATGTTGTCCACAAATATCATATATATTATTAAGCTTGATTGTTATAGTCGGTCAGAAGTGGCCATTGCTTTCGCACCTATAAAGCGCTAAGCTCTGTAAATGACTTTTCAGCCTAAAATAACCGATGGCACACAACGTCTAAATTCAATTGAGATAGAGAATACCACGGTTACTTTGTAAACAAAAAATATACAAAAGTTTCGAGTTTAGTTACTATAGGCAATATTGGGTCATCTCGCCTATATCGCCTTTGCCGTGATATTCTAAGGTTCTCGCATTGTTTTATTTTTTAATCCAACACTATTTTTTAATCCAATATTAATTTTTTAATGCAACATCTGGGCGTGGCCGTGTTCTAAGATGCTGTTGGTTTTGCTGCTTTATTTGACATTTGGTGAGTTCGAAAATTGCAGGTACGGTTCCGGCTGTGATGGCGTTCTAAGATGCAGCTAATGTTGATTTATCCAACATTTCGGCTCCGTCACTGGTTCTGTTCAAAGAGGGCGATGTAGATGTTTTATCAACCATATGGTAGGCGGGATGGGGAAATTCAAGCTTGTAAGAGTGCATAGTTAAGATAATGCCACTGAAAAAATCTTGTTTCTTCGTGGTTATACAAGTACTCAGGTCAAGCGAGTTATTTAGGATTCTTGTCCTCTCTTACAAAGTCTGCTCCCTATTACAAAAGGACCTGGTTGCGCAAGGATCTTTCATTTCATTACATTTGGGGCTATTTCCAAATATATATATACATATATGTGTGTGTGTGCGCGCGCATGTGCATGCATGTGTGCGCGTGTCCGTGGTAAGTGGGGTATCATTTCCCATTCACACTGCTCCAGCTTTTGGAATGTCATCCTCGCTGTATGTAACCGAGAATTATCCTGATGGAAGAACGCCTTTTGTTTTGGAACCAACGATTGTCGTTTTTCTTCTAACGCTGATTTAACTTGCTCAAGCTGCTTACAGTAGATTTTCTTTGTTATTGCTTGGTTTGGGTTTAAATGTTCAAAATGAACTAAACCATTCAATCCCACCAAACAAATAACAACAATCTACGTGGATGAAGACCTTATTTGGCCTGGGGAGGCGACGTTTCTCCTTTCCTTACCCACTGTCTTCGGTGTTTGACATATTTATAGCCAGTCACTATTCGTTCCAAAACAGGTTCATTTGTGAGACATAAGAACAGAACACATTCACTCTCTGCATGCGATTAGACTCGGAAAGATTGTGAGGAACCCATTGACCCAATTGGCTGATTTTACAGTGGCACGCAGGTGTCGATGAATGGTTGAATGTCCAAATCCAAGCTTCTCTGTACTTTAACAGTTACGATGATGTTTTGCAGGGTTTTCAGGACGTACTCATCGAGCTGTACAGATCTTCCAGGACAAGGCTCGTTTTCTAGACTGTAGGTTCCGGCCCGGAATTTCTGGAATCACTTTTGACGTTGATATACCATTCACTTTCCGTATATATATATATATATATATATACATATATGTGTGCGTGTGTGTATCGGTGTTTCTTTGTGTGTGTGTGTATCCACGTTGCCACAAATACTACACATGTCCAAGCATCAAAGAACTCCTCAAATTTCAGAGAACTTTTCATTCAAAAAGCTATTCTGGACTTTCCATTTATTCACTATATTTGGTTCTTTGCATTCTTTACCTACCCCTCTCCGAATACAAAACAAAAATTCTGCCTCATTAATTGATTTGTGAACTACTATAAATGTATGCATCAAACCAACACCATGTTGCACACAGAGTAGCGAAATGTACACATTTTAACATTGTAACTGATTATGTAACTTGATGAGGTTTCCTCTGCGCTGTGGGATGCATTCAATTCTATTACAACTTTCACCACCCTCTAGGGAGCAGTACAGATGCAAGCCGAAAATAAAGCTCCCAACACACTGTGTCTTCTCTATCAATTATTTAAGATATCTATATGTTTATACATACACAGGAATACACACGTACACGCACACATTCACTCACACACACACAAACAGATACGCACACACATACACACACATACAAACACACACATAGACACACACATACACACGTATATAAATTCAGAATAAGCTTCTCGATGTCATAACGTCATATAAGATCGGGAAATCGGAAGATAAATCCAAGTTATCACAATCTGTATACTGTTATTTTGGAGTTTCTATTTTCAGTTTGAAATGTTTAGCGATCCGAGTTCAAATCTCAATAAGACCTTAAATTTTTAGGCGCAGGAATGGCTTTGGGGTAAGTAGCTTGCTTACCAACCACATATGGTTCCCGGTTCAGTCCCACTGCGTGGCATCTTGGGCAAGTGTCTTCTACTATAGCCTCGGGTCGACCAAAGCCTTGTGAGTGGATTTGGTAGTCGGAAACTAAAAGAAGCCCGTCGTATATATGTATATATATATATATATATGAGTGTATCTGTGTTTGTCCCCCTAGCATTGCTTGACAACCGATGTTCGTGTGCTTATGTCCCCGTCGCCTAGCGGTTCAGCAAAAGAGACCGATAGAATAAGTACTAGGCTTACAAAGAATAAATCCCGGGGTCGATTTGCTCGACTAAAGGCGGTACTCCAGCATGGCCACAGTCAAATGACTGAAACAAGTAAAAGACTAAAAGCGTAAAAGAGATGTGACTTTACGAATTAAGCCACGCAAACCATCTATTGAAAGTGACGGTCACACTCATGTATATCGAATTCTGTATACAGCCATCTTTGAATCACAATACAGAAAAAAAATATCATTAACTACAGATTCTAGTATTAATAATGTAGCTTAGCATGTGCGAAGTAAAGTACAAGAGTAAATACAGAGAGCATTTACATTATTGTATGTGGACGGCAATTGTTTATTACTTATAAACAGATATTATGCAGCTGGGAGTAACACAACACAACATAACTTAAAAGCAATATTGAAATATCTAAGTGTTCGTTAAGACGAATAATAGAATATATCGACTGAACGGAAGCCATACAGTCATCATTAATTACAGAGAACTGTACATATTTAAGAAACTTGTCTGGAAGGACAACGCTAACTAGATGTATAGAGAGGATGTTTTTAATACCGAAATATTTATAATACTGTCAAAATTCTTCTTATATATTATACGGTAATATATGCATACATACACGCCAATGTATCTTGGTCACACATACACACACACACACACACACACACACACACACACACACACACACACACACACAATATATATATACGTATATATGTGTGTGTTTACATACATACATACATACATATATATATATATATATATATATATATATATATATATATATATATAACCTTAATTTTCAGAACCTCATACAAAGCTGCCCACAGTCATATGTGAACGTATATGTGGTTCTGCTAATTACAGCTTAATGGTCAAATTCAAAAGTCTTCGTTTTGGCGCGCTAATTCCGGGAATATGTCTGCATAAAAAAATATTTACTGCGTCGCATATATCCAGTTTGAGAACTTGGTTGTGGTTTATTCAATTAAAAACATAGGGTAAAAAATCATATATTAATTAATATTGATTTATTACCAGCTTTGTATGAGGTTCTGAAAATTATGGTTACATTACGGATCAGGCTGAAGAGAAACAGGCATTCGGTAAGAGTGGTAATTTCGAAACTAGTTCTTGTTTGATAATGATTTTTTGGGGTATTTTTAAATGTCTTGCCCGCTTACGCTTTTGTATTCCGCTGAATTTCGTTTGAAGAACAATTTAGGTCTTAGTAGACACAAGATGTGATCTATTTCTAGCACATTAAATGTCCATGTGAGTGGTCAACATTATATATAAAAATATACTTTAATCCCCTGAGATCGCAGATATTGTTTCTGAATCTCATTGATTCTTTAAATGTGCTAGCTTCCTGGTAATAAATCAATATTAATTAATATATGATATTTTACCCTATCTTTTTAATTATATATATATATATATATATATATATATATATATAGGTCATCTCATAGGTCATTTATAGTTCATCTGTCCGAATTTTAAATAAAGGTGAACAAGTGATCAAATGTTATATTTAATTGAAATTTAATCATCAATGTACTTTCCCTGATTATCTATGACTTCCTTCCATCTATTTACAAGCTTTTTAATCTCATTAATGTAAAACTCTTTTGGTTTCAAAGCGAAGAACTCTGAAATGTCAGTTTTGACCTCCTCCTGGCTTGCGAAAGTTAAGTCCCCTAAATGATTCTGTAAACTACGAAACAAGTAATATTCTGAAGGAGCAAGGTCGGGAGAATAAGGTGGATGAGAATGTTTTTCCCAACCAAGCTCTTCGAGCTCCTGTGTGGGGTCGTGCTTTGTCCTGATGAAACATCACACCTTTTCGATTCATTAAAGCGGTTCTTTTTTTTCTTCAAAGTTTTTTTCAAACGCTCTAATTGCTGACAATAGACTTGAACATTGATTGTTGGATTGAGTGGTAACAATTCAAAGTGAATTACTCCTTTGCAATCCCAACAGATAGAGAGAACTTTTTTCCCCATGAAGTTCCCTTCTCGGTTGTGGTTGAGTTTTTTTCTCTTTTACCAAGTCACTGCTTACATTTAACATTTCGATAGAAGATCCATTTTTCCTCACCAGTCACAACTCTATCCAAGAAGGGTGAAATGACTTCGCGAGAATGGACAGAAGAGCAGATGTCAACTCGGGTTTTGTGGTTGTTTTAAGACAATTCATGAGGCACCCATTTTCCAAGTTTAGGAAGCTTTCCAAGTTGTTGAAGATGACGATGAACTGTTATATGGTTTGAACTAAGCTTTATTGCCAATTCTTCAACTGATAATGCAAGATTTTCTTCAAGTAATGCCTCAAGGAACATATCGTCAAACTCAACTGGACATCCTGATCTATCTTCATCTTCAAGGCTCAAATTTATCTTAACCTTTTTGGGGGCGGTTTATCTTAACCTTTTTTGAGGCGACTCTACTTTCTTTCATTCAAGCATTCTTTCCCATATTCTAAGTGTATGTTTCGCGTCGCTTCGGCTGCAGAGTTTCCTTTTTTGTACTCATAAAGAATTATGAGCCTCAAATATTCTTTTGATACTTCCTTGTTAGAAAGGGTTTTAATCAAAGAAAGATTAATTCTATTATTCTGTAAAATAATATTTAATTAGTTTCAACGTACACAAATGCATAAAAATAATTTTTAATTCCATTAGACATTCTAAAAAACTATTAAATTTCATTCAATTTTATAAAAGGTAAAATCGGACAGAACTTATGGGATGACACGATTGACTGACACGCCAAAATATGAAAACGAGAACATATATATACATATATATATATATATATATATATATATATATATATATATATATATATATATATATATATATATATATATATATATATATATATATATATATATATATACATACATATATATATATAGATAGATAGATATAGAATAATAATATAGATTTAATGAAAAGATTAAATGTGGTACTTAAAATGTTTGAGGCACCAGATTTTGGTAGGATAAAAACCAAAAACAAAATCAATAGATTTGGTGAATAAATTTGAGATGGTATGTTTTCTTCTCTTACTCTTGATTTTTGCAAACAACTTCAAAATGACTTTGTAAAATGAAATTCCATTATGCAGCTGAGGAGTACATTTTCATTGTATTTTCTGTGGTGTTCTCACTACATGAATAAATGGAGCTTGTACGAAATGTACGTACTGCTATAACCTATTAAATTGTTGTTGCTTATCTTCAAATAGATAGATATAGATATAGATACATATATATATATATATATATATATATATATATATATATATATATATACATATATATATATGTGTGTGTGTGTGTGTGTTTGTGTGTGTGTGTGTGTGTATGTGTGTGTGTGTGTGTGTGTGTGTATATATATATATATATATATATATATATATATATATATATATATATATATATATATAGTAATGGTAAAACAACAAATGAATGAATGAGACGACGATATATGAATTTATCTATGTGAAAATTAATGGTTGCCATAAGACACCGAGTTTCGGATGATGGGTCGGAAAACCGCTCCGGCATCTCGTCATTTATCGAGGAAATTGAAAAAATGGCTCCATTTTTTCAATGGCGTCCATAACTGACGAGATGCTGGAGCAGTTTATCGTAACCGTTTCTGAGGTGACTCTACTTTATGCTGTTTCCTCCCATCATTCTATAATTACACTTTCTCCCCTTCACCGTTTTATATTCATCTCTCTCTCCCCTCTTTCTCTTTTTCTCACTCTCGTTTCTCACACATGACCATCGTCCATCTTTCTTTCCATCACGGGACCATCTTTCTTTTCCTTCAGGACATCCTTGGGACTGGATGTCTTTTATCGCTCTCATTTTCTTTTCTCTTTTCAAAGAAGAGATTTCTACAGTGTTTGCTAGTTTACCATCCTTGTGGTGTAACAAACCTTCGTGTTTGTCTTCCTTCGGTTTACTTGTATATCTCAACAGTCCTGTTTTTTTTCCCAAAATTTGACCCTGCATAAATCGAAAATTTTATTTCGCTATTTATGGGAGCAATTATCTTCGAAGACTCACATTGTCGTTCAATACTCAAAATGAGGAGTAGATAGACAACTGATGAATTGTCGTTTCTTGTGTTCTTGTACTGTTTTCCATTATTTTATTTCGTTGTTTGCGTATTTAGCTCATATATTTTCGCATTTATTCATATACATATATATATATATATATATATATATATATATATATATATATATATATATATATATATATATATATATATATATGCCTGTGTATACGTATTCTTCTGTAAATATGCGGCTAAAGTACACTAAGATTTAATAATAAAACTAGTTGTGGAAGATGCATAACAACAAAACTATGAAACGGAGATGAGTATCCGTGCAAATATTCATTCCAAAGAAATATGAAATTTTTGGGATTAGGTTTGTTGTTGAAAAGTGATATTGTTCTCATCTCAATTGAGAGAGTTCAAAATTAAATCCGGTAAAGCAATATGAAGATATACAGCAAAGCGCTCTCAAAAGCTTAGTTTTATCGTGAAAGAATAATTAGACTTTTACACTTACTTGCATCTAACTAAACACGTAATGACAACAACGTATACATGCGCCAACATATGCTTAAAAGCATATATGTACACGTATATATGCCCATATACAGACATATATATATATATATATATATATATATATATATATATATATATATATATATATATATATATATATATATATATATATATATATATAATTATGGGAACGAGAATGATCCCCAACTATTCAAACCTGTTCGTTGGCTACGCTGAGGCCCAAATATTTTCAAGATTCACTGGTCCCACTGCCCAACTCTACGGTCTTTATATTGATGACTGTATCAGTGCGATCTCACTTTCCCGCGAGCAAATAGATTTTTCTTCTCTTTTGTCCAATCCTTCCATTCTGCTCTCGAATTCTCCGGCACCATCTCCAACACTTTCTTCGCATTTCACGACATTTCGGTCAACATACACTACTCCACTCTCATTATAAACACACCGACTCAAACTCATAGCTCAACATGTTTTTGAAGGTTTTAATGATGAAATCCGGAACGTCATAATCACGTCAGATCCTGATCATGATATTCTTGTCGATGGAATTACATGCCCCACGAAATGCTCCTTTGTTGCGATTTGGAATCTTCTCAATCACATTTCGTAGGGTTAAAACTTGCGAAGAGGTTGATCTGACCTGCCGGAAGCCATTTTCCATCTCTTCTCATATACATACTTATTTTAAAATATATGATTGTTTGAGAATAAAATTATTTCCTTATCTGTATCTTTCAATACTTCTCAACACTTCTATGGCAAACTTTGTTTGTTGACATTCAACGGAAGTTGAATTAAATATATGCTTACATACAATATACATTATAGAAATAAGCTTGTTGTCATAATAATATATTGAGGCAGGTGTTACTTATTTGTATTTTCAATATGATACTTAACTCGTAGTACATCGAGCTTACTACCAATTTGATGTCGGCACTGAAATTAGTATTTCTAATTTTCATATGTGAAATCAAAAGTGGAATTCTAGCGATATTCTGCATCTGAAGTCTCAGATACTGTCGAGGAAACATTTAGATATACATTTTGTATTGCAATGAAACATATAGTGTTAAGGCACAATTTGACTAGCAACAAACAGATAGAAAGGTCACATTATTTCGTTGAAAATAAGACTGTTAATGCCACGAAATGTGTAGAAAAATGGTTACTAGGAATACATTGGATATACAAACTATGGCATTTATTTCGGTTATAACTCTACTAATAGTGTATTTATGTATACTATTTAATGTGAACATTACAATAGTATATACTTTCACGTTGATGAAATCCGAAAGATGGTTTTACAGCAACACACACACACACACACACACACACACACACACACACACATATATATATATATATATATATATATATATATATATATATATATATATATTTATATATATATATATATGTATATATATATATATATATATATATATATATATATATATATATATATATATATATATATATATATATATATATATATATATATATATATATATATATATATATTTATATATATATATATATATATATATGTGTATATATATATATATATATATATATATATATATATATATATATATATATATATATATATATATATATATATATATATATATATAAAGATAAAGAGAGATAGAGAAAGAGAGAAAGAAAGTCCGATGATGGCTTAGCCTGCAGAAACTTCGCAGACCCTTTCAATACCACATTTCTTAAAGATCATTAAATTTGAAATCTATAAGACAAATATTAATTACATATGCATTGATATACAGACTCATATGTACAAACATAAATACTTATAGATACACTTATAGATATATGGATATATATTGAGAATAATCAGTATATTATTCAGGGCAAACTACATATTATGACGAACGAAAGAATTTGAATAACAGACGAAACCCGAAAAAAATTCAGAAGGCAATAAGGAACGGAAAACGTTCGTCAAATAGTTCGTCGTTATTCGAATTTTTTACCCATGCAAATCCTTTAGTGAACAATAGTGATTTCCCTACATGCCTGATAGAATCTAGTTCTATAGATTTTTCCGCACATGTTTGATAAAATCTAGGTCTATAGGGTCAATATCAACATATGATTTAGGAGAATCAATAGCTTTATCAAGCATCGGTTTCGATATAGAGGGATAAAAGTCTATAATAATAACCTGGGGCCATAGGATAGAGCTGACGTCCGTAATCTCGTGATTCTATATATATTAAACTCATTGAGATATATATAGATGCCCATCTCATGACGTTGGCCTATACACTGACGACGAATTGGGTATTTCTCATGGGTGTGATGGTCACACCCTTTATATATTTAGAAATTATAATTACAGTAGCTAATAATCTCTCTATAGTTGATTATTTAGATGTTTCCTTATAGTTAAACTCCTCCCCGTATAAATCTTTCCCTAAGCCTAATAAGAAACTCGCATATATACATACATTCTTGTCAATCTCCATTAATATTTAGAAACCTGATAGCTAATATTAGTAACAGAGAAAGCTGACCTCTATCATAACAAGATCCTAGCCAATATTGACTTCAAAGATAAATTAATAAACAATCCCTCTAATAATAAACAAAATACCAATAATAGATCTAGTGGCATGAAAGATAAAGTTATACTTAACCACAGGGCACGGTCCACATAACGTGCCCTGGCAAGTGATGTGTGGGTAGTGGTGAGGGGATATTCAGGAAGGATGAAGTGATGAGATCTGAGTTGAGACTAAGTATCAAAGTCATAGTTGTCACTGCATAGTCTACGCAGACGGAGGAATCGGGAGTAGGGGATGGAGAGCTTGGCGGATTAGGGTGGGAACAGGTGAAGTTAAGGTTGGTGTCTCTGTAGTGGATGGAGGTAGTGAGAGTGGAGTGGTGTATTTTGAGAGAAATGTCAAGAAAGGCGACAGAAGAGTTGGAAATAGTGCAGGAGAATTCGAGGTCGGGGATGGAAGTATTAGACAAAAGAGAAATTTAGTTGCTTCCAGGAGACTGAGGTCGCTCTGATACATTCATCCATATAACGATTGTATTGTCGGGGAGTGGGCCAAATGAATCGTGAGAATGTTTAGGACTCAAAGTAGCCAACGAACAGGTTTTCATAGTTGGGCCATTTTCATTCCCATGGCCACTGTTGATAAAAATTACCCGCGAACGAGGAACATTTGAGGGAGAGAACAAGTTCGGCCAGACGAAGTGTAGAGTTGTCAAGAAGGGATTTGGGTCGATGTTCCAGAAAGTGTTTAAGTGCAAGAATTTCTCAGTTGTGTGGGATCAGCGTATATAGACACTTGACATCACTTGTCTCTACCTCTCCACCACCACCATCTTCACAGGCACCCATCATCATAGCTATCATCACTGTCTCCTTTAACTGCACTTCTAGCAACGTCATTTACTAGATCTCTTGCTCTTTTTGTCATTCTCTTTATATCGGACAAACAGGTCGCCGCTTGGCTAACCAGTTCGCAGGGCACCAACCAGACATCAGACTCGGCTTTTACACTCAGGTCTCGCACCATTTCCGCTCTACTGGTCATTCACTATAACTGTCTTCGTTTGGATTGTCTTTACACAGGGGCTATCCGGACTCACGCCTTCGCCGTGAAAAGAATTTCATCTTGTCTATTCGCTGCTTTGCCTCACGTGGGCTTAATTCCCCTCTCCTCTTCATCTTACTCCCCCTATCCTCTCTTCATCTGACACCTACTTTCCTCTTGACTCCTACCCACCTCTCCTCCCTTCATCCGGCACCTACTTCTGTCTTAACTCCTACCTACCTTCTCTCTTCAATGATACCACCCTCACTACACTCCCACACACGCCACCTACCCTTACCCACACCTTCACTCCCACATCCTCGCGCCCA